>NC_058061.1:4864283-5029283 GCF_020085105.1 Siniperca chuatsi
CCTGGTGTTTGCGGAGAGTTTTTATTTTGTATGATATTGCCAATGAAGCGCAGAGGTGTAACAACATTTTTAGTTTCATATACACTCCTGGGTTCATGAGATTTTTGAAGGTCGCTCTAATTGACATCTTTTGTCTTTTTTTATGTTCTTGGTGAACTCAATATTGACATGATATCAAAAAGGCTGGAATCATTATTGCATGTATCAGGGAAATTGATGGAAGTCAGGAATAAGTTAACCAATATACCATATTATTTAGAACAAAGTTAGCTGATATTCCAGTTCTACAACATCACATACTGAAATGCAAACTGAGGCGATCGGTGTTTGTTATTTTGTGTTCCACACTGTAGTAAGTGTTTTATAAGATCATGTTAGTCATACTGTAATATCAGCCCTGTTTATCCAGAAATGATAACGATTAATTCATCAGTATTACAAGTACATTTACTGTATGTACCACTTAATGTAAATATATCTCCTCGGGACTTGGATCAGTACATTATAGTTTCAATCCCCTTTCAATCTCCATGATGAGTACAAGATATTGCTGCTGTTGGACAAGCAGCAATTACTTTAAAAGGTGAACTTTTCAAGAAAGAAGAAAAAGAACCGCACCGAACATTAAAGCATTCAGGATGTAAATATACACTAAGTTTGGAATGAGTTTCTGACGTCCTTTGGAGTGGGCGTTATTATGAACAAAAGGACATTTTTTCACATTTTCAAAATCAGATCACAGTGCCTACACGTATAATGCAGTGGACGCTAAATGTATCTTAACTTCTACAGAATCACAAAGGTCTGTAAGGATTTAAAGTTAATTTAATGTTTCATTTACACCTTAAATGAAATGCAAAGAAATATTGCTTTTTTACTCACCTTTCTCAGTATATTCAATTATATAATGACCATTAAAAGAGGCAGCTAGACTGTTTTGTGTAATTATCTAGCAGATGAAAATATGCCTCTTTTTCTGATCTTATGAAATGTTATTGTTGCTAAGGCAACTAGGAGCAATTGAGACTTTGTTTAATGAAATCTTATAATTGAATAGATTTTAAGCCTGATTACCCTTCCCCTCAAGATGCTTGTGCACAGGCTTGCATTTTCATATTCTTTTTATGTCATATCAGCTATAAGAGACAAATGCCTGTGGCGAATGTGGATGAGGATTTGTGAATATGAATTCATGGTCCAATTAATTGAATAATATCCTGGTTAAGCCATGGTTAAGATCTGAGGCATTTAGTGCACAATAATGTCTGTGCAATGGACAGTTGCATTCTAAAGATGAACTGTTCAGTGCTCATATTATTCCTGATAAAAGTTAAATGTAAAAGATTTGGAGCAGTTACACAGAATACTGAAGTAAAAAATAATATTACCACAACTATAAACTATCTCTCACCAACAGAGGGCAGCAAATGACTGTCGTTGACCTTAATCTAAACTGACAGTCAACTCCTATAAATAGGAATGCCGCAAGGGAGAGATTATTGGTCTTTTTCTCTCGTCCTTTTGTCCAGAGGTTTTCTCTTCTCTGCTCTTTCACTCATTTATGCACATCCAGGTTTACAGTCGCATGGAAATATAATCTTTTTCCCCTTTTTAAAAAAACCTTGCTCTCACTGAAATAGTCTTAAATTTGTTTGACAGTGAACTGTTCACTCATAAAATAAAAATCATGTTGGAAGAAGCAGACTTATTGGTAATATTTGTCCTGACATTTCTCCAGTATGTTTTAAGCTGGAAAATATGCAGGATAAGTGTTGGAACTAACAGTGTGCGTGCAGAGGAATGATTGCAAATATATATCGGCAATGAGTGCAACAGTGTAACGAGTAATAAAAGCTTTAAAAACATCTGTCTTTGTTCATTACACCGTTACTCTCTCCCACATGATTTCTATATCCAATTTATTTACTGCACAGTCTGTCATGTACACCATTCACACTCATTTGTACCCTCTCTTTGCTGTTGGTGATGCAGAATCATGTACTGTAGTTCCAGGCCATAAATTAAATCAGGATTAAACATACACAAAGAGGTTTATATGTTAATTCATCCAATAATAATCCAACAGTCCAATAGTCATCCAATAGTCTTCTCACAAGATTCATTTGAGAGGAGTCGGAAAAATGAATACAAATGTGTGTAGCAGAACTTTGTTTTTTCTTCTTTCCCACCCCATTAATCATCTCAAGATTTAGTACTGTACTTAAGTACCCATTTGAGGTATTTCCATTTCATGCCATGTTATACTTCTACTCCACTACATTTTAGAGGTATTTGTGTTACCTTTTACTCCACTACATTCATCTGACAGCTATAGTTACTAGTTACTTCACAAATTATGATTTTACATTCAAAAACATATTAAGGTTATAAATGTGATCCATTGTTAGGGACTAAACTACCCAACAGTATATAAAATAGTTCATATTAGCTCCACCTCGACCAACTACAACAGCAAAAAGCTGCTTACACGTTATTGCATGAGTAATAATAATATACTGTATATTAGTATAACACTCACAGGGGTCATTTTTCTGCATCGAATACTTTTACTCTTGATACTTTCATTTTATTTTGCTAATAATACTTACATACTTTTAGTTAAGTAACAATTTAAATGAAGGACTTTTACTTGCAATGGAGTATTTTTACGGTGTGGTATTGATACTTTCTGTAAGAAAATACTTCCTCCACCACTGACTAACAGGGGACATGTTTCCTGCATTATATGTAGTATATTTTGCTGATAATACTTTTACTTCGGTAGGGTTTTGAATGGCTTTTACTTGTAGTGGAGCACTTTTACAATGTCTTATTTGTACTTTTACTAAAGTACATGATCTTGTTACTTCTTCCACCACTGTCACACAGCTGTCATTACGTCTGTGTGTGTTACAACTGTATGCTTAATCAAAGGCGTCAGAGAGAATCTAATAATCATATCACCCTCGTCCCTGTTGTCAGGGATAGTAAAGCTTCCTTGCATCTCGCCTGTATCGTCCCTCTGCTGTAGAGACTTCGGGAAACATGGGAGAAATTACGAGAAAAATCCTAAATACCAATGAACCCCAATTCTGATTACATGTTTTATTTTCATTCATCGTGACTCATACTGTAGCTTCATGAAACGTTTGTGCTGACACTGGGCAGGCAGCATGTCTGCTTTCTTGTTGGAGAAAAACAAAGTCACATGGCCAACAACATCATTCAATATGGATGACAACCCTGCCTGAAAGGCAGCGACCCCCATCAAGCCCTTAGCAAACGAGAGAGCACGTGGCAATGCCATCTACTCAGATCGAGCATTTGAAATATGCATGCCCCGTTGTGAGGCTCCCAGTGTGTGTGCTGTTTTTCTGTGGATGTGACAGCTACAGGGATGAGATACGACACAACAAGGCATAGATTAGTCTGTCAGTTACCCTGCTGTGACACTGACATGATCATGAGTGTTGTGTGTTTGTATAGGAGGGAAGAAGGAAGTGTTACTGAAACGGTTGACTATAAATAGAACCAAACAAGAAATGGATCAATTAATTATGAGCTCTTGATACTCCATGGGGTCTTTGAACTAACTGAGAAAGCCAAGGGCAGGAGACAGTGTCCCCTTAAAGCTGCTGCACTGTCACTGAAATGCACTGTGGGGCTTTCAGAGAGTACTGGTAGTCTACTGTTTAATGGCTGTTCTGCCGAACACAGTAAAATCACATGTTCTGTCTTAAACTCAGGAGATGGTAAAAAGTAGAACTATATGTGGTATGAAGCAGAACAGTGCAGTATGTTGATTATTTGTTTGTCCTTGGCAGCATGGTATGGATGTATAAATGTACATGTCAATCTTTTCTGGAATACTAAAATTGGCATTTTAATGGTTTGTTTTCTTCTGTTGCTGAACTTATCTGTGTGTGGTACGTTCCCTACTTTCCTAATTCCCGATTTTAAATGAAAAAGCCATTTGTTTATGGAGTTTAGAAAGGATGTTGGTTTGATTGTGGAGGGGACACAAAGGTGGGGTTGGAGGTTCTTCAACTAAACAAAACAAAACACAGATACATGAATATCACATTTAGTTTCATTGTAAGAGACCTGGATTGAGTCACACTGAGGAACAGCTATCTTTGTGCAAGTTTGTGTAATAATCAACCAGTGATTTCCTAAATCAGGTTGAACCATTAGAACTTTGGAAATGTCTTAGCTAGTGAAGATTTTAGTGATGTGTAAATGGGTTGTTTGGAAACATTTGTAGTGCCGTCCAATCAAATGCAATCAACTATGTAAACAGGAAACCGGTCTGGTTAAGCCAGCAAGCTTTGGGCCTTAATCCCGGTTCTTTTTCCTTCCTTCCCACTGTATATGAGTAACATCCCCCCGTGTAGCTGCCTTCTGGGCCTTTAGGGACTGTAGATGCCCATTGTTGGATCAAGATGGTCATACCACTATAGACCTACTTTTACACAAGCTAAGGATCAGCATCCAGTCAGTAATATATATTCCCGGAAAGTTATAACTTTAAAATCACGGGAAAACGTCCAGCCCTAGTTAGGCTCCATATGATCTAAAGATGCTTTGGAACCCATTGCTCATAGTAAGATGCTGCTTGAGAAAGCAGCTTCAAAGCTCCCAAGACAATCTGCAGGCCACAGAGGCTATTCCATCTCAAAAATCTGCTCTAGCGGCCTCCAAATGTTTGTGTTAGCTGACAGCAAGCAGCAAGAGCAGAAATGGACTTATATCTGATTGCTGGCTGGTGTTCATTCCTTCCTGAGTGCCCCTTTAATAAAATAGAACAAACAATTGAAAATGTATAAAACTGTGATAACAGTGTCGCATGCAGAGCTGTGAAGAGTCTCACAGAGCCCAAGCTATTTGATCGAGACTGAAAACCACTTTAGTGCTTTTACAGATGAGACAGTCCGTGGTGGCACCTTCAAATGATGAATAGCTTTTAAGAATGAGCTGTCTACCCAGGGCGAAGCTATAAGCCAACTCATAACGACTTACCCAGATCTATCATAGGGACTATGAATATTCATAAACTGTTCTTGTTTTACATTATTAACATACTCATTCCACCGAATAATAAGATTTATGAATGCTCTGTGACATCCAGAGTTTAAAACCAGTGGGGTAAAATTTGCCGGTCACCATGGTTGTGCCGCATAAATTGAGAAAACGTTCTAGAAATGCAGTCATAAATAAAACACATCATGACTTAAGAGACAGGCCTAATTAGCTTTCACTTCGCTGCAATTTAGCACTGCAGTGCTGGGTATTAAGCCATGACTAAATCTGAATTCACTCTTAATTAATTACCTAGGGCTTACTGAGCATTTTGCGCTGGCTTTGTGTTATTTTTTGTTTTATTTTCCCTCTTCAAGGACAGTCAGCTCTATTGTTTTCCAACAGTGCTTTTCTGTAGGTGTGTGGGTGGTGTTAGCTTCTGTGGTGTTTTATTATCTCACTTTGTGTGAGTGCGGGGAGGAAGAAGAAGCAAAGGGAGGAGAAGATAGTGAGAAGAAGAGAGAGAAAGGGTGTGTGTGAATCAGAGCTGTAGTCACTTAACTCGAGTCTGAGACAAGTCCAAGTCTCTGAGGTTTGAGATCAAATCAAGATAGAGTCCAAATAGAGGTCAAATCTGAATCAAGACCAAGTCAAAAAACCCAAACAGTGCTAAAGCAGTGTTCTTCATAGAGTAAACTGAAATATAACGTCAATCACTCAGTACATTCATTTGGATTTAGAAAGATTTGCTGCCTAGCTATTTGTTGCATTCTTTGCTAAAACCATGACAGAAACAAAATATTCTTGCACAACATTCTTTCCACACATTTGTGCATAAAACCACATGCCTAAAATATGAATGCTTGGTTGTTACATGGCAAAGACACACTACAGAAAATAAGCATGGTGTGCACTTGTAAATGACAGAGCAGTGCATGTAATATTAAAGAATACTTGGATCGAATCTTACTCATAACACTCGTAATAACTGGCTCTACACTGCAATACAAGAACAATGCTGTTTCTTTTTTTTTTACGTGTTCTACATAGATCATTTTCGCCTGGGATAGGCAGCTTTAGCCTCAGTCTTTTAGTGCAGTATCAGGTATGTAGCCATCCAGTGCATATTTAAGGCCCCTTTCACATGGATCCCGTTTTAAAACGAGTCAGCTGGAGACATGATTAAAAAGTCAGCGTAGACAACATTCGCTTAATTAGCTAGCTAGCTACAGCTGATCAAATCTGCTAGCGGAAAGTTGTTATTTCCGCATATAGAAATGAGAGGTCTTCTTTTGCCTGCCTCTGCAAACGGTCAGTTACACAGAAGGCTGATTCTGATCTATTTGTTAGACTAAATATCTTTAAATTATATTGTTTTTAGACAAAAAGTCAAACAAAAGAAAGGATTTAGTATTTGTCCTGGCAGAATTCAATCCTGGCAGTGCGGTGAAGGCTTTGAAACAACATTTAGGAAGATCAAAATATTACTGAACAGTTCAATTAAAACATGGGGGGAAAAAAGTTCATGACATCAGTATTTCTCCTTACAGCCCTGCAATGCGTGCGTCATTCAAACTCTTGAGTGTTCCTCTTGCCATCACCATGCACTCTCATCACAAGTACCTTCTAGAGATGCTGTAATTTCATCAACTGTGCCACAATTACATTACTCACCAACCACTCTGTGCCCGCTGAAGGATGAAAGCTCACAGTGAAAGCCTCTCTTCGGGCACAAAGACATATCTGATGTGTTAGTAAGACATATGACAAATAATGTCTCTCGTGCTTGTATCCACCTGACCGTAGTTTCTTTTTAATCTCCTTAAGTGGTCCAGGTCAAGCTCCTGGGGAAACAAAACATGTGACAAATCACCCCCAGCATGGTGGGATTTAGTATAGAACTAAAGTCTCAGACTGGATCCCAGAACTACTCTCTACTCTCTTTACGTTACTCTAGCTAATGTTATTCAACCATGTCAACATGGTGCACCTGCATAAATATGGATTTCTGCTTAGCTCAAAGGGGAGTGCAATGATAAAAGAGGAGTTTTAAACTCAGTCACTGACTCAGTCATCTATGATGATTAACAGTAATTAATGATTAGCATTTCTATGATATAGCACTGTGTGTGTCTGCCTTTGATCACCACACTGCACTGGATCTTTTTGTGTTTGAAAGTCTTTACTGCAGCTATGCCCACAGAGTTTCACTATATGTTATCACCACTGAATTTCAGTGTGTGATCTAATGGGTGGGATATATTCTCTAAAGAGTAAATGAGACTGTGGTCTTGAATTTAAATCATTTAACTTAAATTATTCTTAATAATGTGCTATAAATTGGACCGATTACTATTGGTATGCAAAGTTAATCTCCTTTTTGCATTCAGGGACAAAATCCAAAGGGACAAAAAAGACGCTTCTCCAATGGCTAATTGTGTTAAATATTAATAATTTCATCTATAGGATACTTTTTAAATAAAACCACCCAAGCCTTCTATCGATTTCTTCAAATTTAATGCTACTTTTCCGTGTTATTACCAAGTCTCAGCTACTGCCTGAGACCATGTGAGTTCTTAAAAATAATTAGATGGGATGGTTCTACTTTGAACTTTAGACAGTTGTTACATTCAGAAACTTCCAGAAGGGTTGCTGAGCTAAAATAAATATTTTTTGTTCTCGTTTTAGAAAGATCTCTCATCTTCTGAGTAAAATAACACACAGTATTAAGAATTCTAATTGATCTTTTTTACTGCAGACGTCTGGGGAAACCATACATCCAGGTTCAGTCAAGACTCTCTGGCCAAGGAAAGGCCTCTCTGAGCAGCGCTCGGCTCTTCGTTGCATGTCCAGAAGGACAATCTTTTTCCGAAGGAACCTTGGGGATGTTGTCTAGCAAGGAAAGAAATAAGAGGGTTCGTGTGGGTTCGTGAGTCAAAGTCAGGCAAGTAAAAGTGAGTTTCTTCACTGCTTTGAGTGCCATCAGTCTTTCACAGTGCGGTAAACATTACTTTTACAAAACAAGTCTGTCCTTCATTGAGCAGTATCCAGTCAATCAAAGAAACACAGGTGTAATTAATAACAATAATAACAACCGCAGTCCATAAAACTGATCCACTTCCATGGCCCTGTGCATGCTGGATTACTGGGAAACCGAGCCCTCATTAAAGTTATTAGTTTCCTGCTGTGATAAGTCAACATGTCTGCTGAGAAATCAGGTCTATTGTAAAATATGCCTTGTCCCATTTTCATACAAGACAATGGCATACAGTGGGCTACATACTCATTTTCATCGCACCAGTATACTGTTTGTTTTATTTTTTTCCCATTTTGTATACAAGAAATATACTAAATGTTACCTTTTGTACTAACAGGAAATGATACAAGACTTAAAGCAATAACCAAACTTTGACTTTGGAAGGCCGCTGTCAGTTAAACTCTCCAGTAAGCAAAAATTTTGATTTTTAAAGATTTAATTGTTTGTTTTTTTTAATTTGTTTGTTTGCTTTCCGAGGAAGCTGTTTCACCACTATTCACAACTAATTTAAAATGTTTACAGCCCAACATTTAGGGCATTGCTTGAATAGCAAAATACTTCATAATACATATTATAATATATTAGAATACTTACATTTATACCACAAAAGTGAGAGATAAAAGATGGAATAACAGATGGAATAAAATAATATAACACATAAAACACATAAAACATTAAACGCTCTATATATATTTATATATTTTAAAAAAATAAGAAGTTTTTGTCACATCCTGCCTTGCCTCTTAGGTCGTTTGTTTATTTTCTTGATCATTCATCATTTGTGTTTCCTGTTTTACTTTGGTATTAATCTTTCCTCTCGTTTCAGAGCACTTCACTTCCTGCCCCTCACGTGTTTTTCCCGCCAGCCCTGAGCACTAATTAGCTAATTAGTTGCACCTGTTTCCCATTGTCTTCACTCACCTGTGTATTTAGTCGGCAGCTTTCAGTCACTCTGGACTCAGAGTCTCCCGCTAACATGAACCCTGTCTGTGTCTTTGCATCACCTTACTGGACTTGTTTGTGTCTCTGGACTGCCTGCCTGCGTACCGAACCTGCAAACTGAAAAGTAAAGACTACTCTTATCTTAGCAGCTGTCGTACCGTGTCTGCATTGGAGTCCACCACACCTGCCTCCCAGTTGTTAGTTTTAGGGCTTTTTTTATTTTTATTTTTTCATACACTGAAGATACCTTGCGAACACATCAACTTCTTTACTTTAAAGTACTATATCTATAAATAAAATGTTTAGCCAAACGCACCCATTGACTCAGGCGGGCTAATGACACTGCCTATGCCCCGCTGCCTCCGGATGCAGGTGTGCCCCGGCTCTTTGAAACTGCTGCGACCTCTGTCCGTGCAGCGTCTCAAGACGCCAGCCGAGATTAAGGCCTTCATCAGTCCTCACATGCGCGGGCTGTTCTCCCGAATAGGAGAAAATATGGCGGCTGTTCAGGTACAGTGACTACATAAGGTAACTGAGACCCTGCTAAAGTTTAGCTATTTAACCTTTTGGTTGACTATCCACTGCTGCGACCTCAATAGCAGAATACCTTTTGAATCAACACAAGTATTGAATCATTATCTAGAAGGGTGCCTGCTATTGAATTGATTTTGATATTTAAATAAAGTCATAGTTAAGAGAAGCCAGACCTTTTCGTTTAGTTATCATGATGTATTCTGTATTTGTGCCTCGATACTGTAGTTTTCTCAACATGTAAGTCCCAGAAAACTGTTTCATTCAAAACACTGCAATTAGCTGAGATACACATTTCCAAAAAGTAGGCTATATGAGATTAGGCCAGCAACTTATCCACCATTTCCTCTCTATTACTTTTTTTTACATTGTCTAACAGTATTATTAGATGTGCTTTTTGAGGTTTTATAGAATTTATAAGGGTAAACAGCACCAGTGTGAAATATAGTCAAAACATATTTAAAGATAACTAAAGGAGCATCCCAAAACATTTTTTGACCTTAAAATTCTCATGAAGTTACAACAACTAGTTGTCTGGTTCTTAAGTGCATTTGCGTATGTAATAATTTAGTATTCTTAGTTTGTTTTGTTTAAGGTCGAATTAGGACATTGTACTCTTTCAAAACACTTTTGGCTAAGGACATTAAAAAAAAATAATTAATAATGATAATAATGATAATGATGTTTTGGCACATTGACAGTAATCCTGTCTGCTTTATAACGAAACCCAATCAGAAGTACAGACCTCAAGGCTGAGAGACTCAAGTTGTAGTCATGCTAGTCTTATGCCAATCATCATAACACATCTACTCAACATTTCCTGTTAACTGCACCAAAAATCTGGTCTTCACTTACTGGAAGACAGCCAGAGTCGTTTGCGGTTTTTGCATTGATTATGTCTAACATCTATTAACAGTAACATATTCCCATTTTAGAATGTTTTACATAACAGATGGTGAACTTGAAACTCTGCACTACATATTTTTCAAAGCACCAGCAGGAATAGTGCACAGCAAGAAGACAGTACGTACTGTAAGAGGGAACATTGAAAAAGAGAGACAGAGATGGGACACGTGACCAGAATATTATAGTTCATAAAATGGGATTAGAGAATAGCCCTTCTCTGCCAACCCTCCAGGCTTCAGCAGCATCTAATGTTTCGCACCTGGATCTAGTTTATAATAACGGCCTACTGTAAAACCATATCTTAATGAAATGTTCTATATGTGGCCTACAGTATAAGTTATTACTGCACAGCAGCAGTAAATATAGAACAATGCTTACATTACCTTATGTGGACTGTTTACTCCAGTGGTAGCTAGATTTCAGGCTGGGTTGAGCTCTGCTTTTCTCTGGCTGATAGGATGAACCCGGGTGGAAACTGACTCCGTGCCAGTGCTCTTTGGTTATTTTGATTCAGTGGGACACTTGGAAAACTCAAACGCCTCCAAAACCACAAGCATGTCCAGTGGAAAAACTCTTGCATAAAAGAAAACAACATAAATAAGTTAAAACTTTATCCTAAACATTTTTATAATGCCTGCAGCAATCTCTCAGTACCATACCACACACTAGGGTTGAGTGGATAGTGGTAGTGAAGATATTCTTGATAATATTGTGGAAATACCATATTTAGGCCACTAGGCATTGTTAACATGGCCGTGATTTTGATGCTTATTTAATCATTTATTTACTGTTACGGACAGATGTATGGAAGCTGCTATGGGCCAGCAATGTGGATCACATTGTGGAAGTCATTAGTGCCAACCAGACACCGACAGCAGCATTACGGTAAGGCCTTAACTGTCACACCAGAGTTCATTATGTCAGTCTCAGTAGAGGCATGTCGCATCTTCAGGTTTATTTGATCAGAAATATACATTTTCTGTGCTAAATAATAACGCATAAACCCTCATCTTTTCTAATATTATGAGACTAGTTTCATGTGTTGCTGTGACTTTTTTTTTGTTATTGTTTTTGGGAGGAATTTCATGCCTTTTTTTATTAGATAGCACCAGTAGAGAAATGACAGAATATGAGGGAGAGCGAGCTGCAGCAAAAGTCTCCGACTTGAACCAAGGACTCTGTAGTTCATGGTCAGTGTCTTGATCCCTAAGCTACAGAGGCACCCCTGTTGCTGTGAAATTTAATCTGTTTATGTTTTTGTGTATGTCTGTCAGTAAGCGAAAGTAAACACTGATTAGTTACATTTTTGTTCTGGCTAGAGAGATCAGTGATGAAGGACTGTTGGAGCTCAAACTGGTGCCTCAACAGAATGGACAACTGAGGCAGGATCAGGAATGATGAGACCTGCAGCACACTGTTGTAGTGAGAGCTTAATTGCTGCATCTTATTAAAAAGCTCTTACTATATAACTGTGTGCTCCAGATCTCATCATTCTTTCAATCCTCATCAGGCCGTCATCTTTCCAGATCCTAGAGATCCAGGGTTAAAGTATCAAGATATTATATTGTCCATGGCTGTATAATATCTTGTCCACGGCTCATTACACCGGTTACTTTTGCAGGTGTAATGAGCCTTGGACTAGCAGTGGGTGATACCACAAAATTAGGTTTATACTACCAAGTAATACCTTGGCCAGAATCACAAATACTAATCGTTTTATTAATAAGTGATGCTCCTTGTGCATTCAGCTGTCAGTGTCGTGTGTTTTCTGATGATTGGTGCACACATTGACGCAGCAGAGTAAGAGTGCCTAGAACATGATCGAACATCACGTTCTTGTCAGAAGATGACAGCAACACTTAATTTGCAGAGTTTTTCCAATCTCCACTCTTTGATGAAATAAACATAGAAGAGACAGACAGATCAATTTCTTTATATCCGTCCTATCTACGCTGGTATAGATACTCATGACAAGCTGTCGATGTGTTAGGAATTAACACCTCTACCATAAACTTAATATGCACACAGGTGCTGTGGGCTTGGATGTTTCCCTGCTAGTTGTGTCACATGCTGCACTACTTTTCCAGCAACTGTTATTTTATTTTCTCCTGGAGACAAGTTTATGAAATATTCTATGAATGATATAAGAAACATTTTTCCTCTGGTCTTTAAATGTGACTACTGCAGTATGTTTATTCAGGGTCTAGCTTCTGTCTGACCTAAGTCAGTGTTTCCCTTCAGGGACATCACCCCTATTCTTTATGGATCATCAGACCCACAACTCATTATTTTAATAATTTATGGATGATAGCATGTAAATGATGAGCGATGTAAGTCACCCTGGATGAATCTGGTGCTGCGATGAATAATGTAGACTGCAGCAGGATCCCAGGACACCGGACACAGCACTCCCCCCACCCCATTCATGTTCAGCCCTTCTTTCATCCATTCCTCCTTTTTAGTCTGACTATGTATCATCACACTCCTCTTCCCCTCCTTTCTCTTTGTCTCCAGTTCGTATTTGCTCTGTCTCATTATCATCCATTTCAACTTTTCACTCTCTGTCCTCCTTCTTCTAGCTGTTTCTTTTCCCCTCTCTCTCTCCCTGACCCCTTTCTTTCACCCTCCCTCTTTGTTCCTCTGTGCAAGCATTAAGAAATTATTCAGTGATTTTTTTAAATTTTTATTTATTTATTTTTTTTCTCTTTCTCCTTTCCTCCTCTCCCCTGCCTGGGCTTGAGCTGAGTGCTTGGCTGATTTGTGAGGAGCACCAAGGTCAGCCACAGCGGCGGCTGCTGCGAGTACATCTCCCCCATTACCTCGTACATATTTCCGTGTGGGGAAATTACCTGCCTCCATGGCCTGGAGAACGTACGCTGCAACACAAGCATCAAACGTTGAAACGTGTGGCTGTTAAACCCATTTAAAACCACTATTCTGAGTAGCAGCACTTTGGCCAGTGTTAGCATAGCTTTAGCTCCCACAAGTTTCCATCTAAATGCAGTGCAAAGTTTTCAAAAAAATTGGCAAAAGAGAATGCGAATTAATGTGCGTTTCCATCCACTACTGTTAGGTGACTAGTAGGAGTTGGGTGCATCGAGGAAAACAGTTGGTGACGCAAATTCTCTAGTTGGGTGCCATTAAACCATTGCAGAAGAAGAGGGAGCAATGAGATGATGTAATTGAAAAAGCGGCAATCAAAATATGATGGAAATATGGCATTTGTTTGTTTCATGTATTATTTTGAAGAGCGTTAGTCTCCTCGCTCCACACAAACCTGATGTTTTCGTCGGCTGCTAGTTTCTCTTCAGTCGATCAGAAGCTTCAGTGGACATTTAAGTCACATGCTTCATTTAAGTCATTTATTTGCCAAGTCTGTTTCCATTGCACTTTGTCACATTTTGCTTTTATCGACACACCAACTTTTCCAACTCTGCCAAGTGTAAAAACATTTAAATGCGCAGTTTAAAAAAGGGCATAAACAGGTGGCTTGAAATGTTTGTCACATTCTGACCTACTACTTTTTCTATTGGGGGGGGGGAATTGTATTTTAGTTAATTTGTCAGAATGTGGTCAGTGGCTGCTTTGGCCTGAATTATTATTATTATTTTTAATCCAGTTAAATTAAGGGTTAAAAACCTTACTTACTTGATTAGAGATCATTTCCAAAGATGCTGCATTTTGGGTGTATGTACATAAAATGAATTACAAGCCATCAAAAATATTTCCATATGGTGCAGCTGTAAACAACATGCAGTCTTTGGTTTGAATATGTATAAGAGCTGGAACAGACTGATACAGAATATATTCTGTATGTTACTCCTATGGAATGAGAGAATTTTAAAAACCTCAAAGCTACTCATTGGGAACAAGTGTGTGTGTTTTAAAATGATACTGATTTCTGCATCTGTAACTCTGAGACTGTCCTCACCAGAAAAACAACAGCATCAGTCATTTGTTCAAAAGCTTAAAATGACCCTTGTGGCTGTGTGAATAATGTTATAGCACTGCGAAAACTTGGCAGTTTTCTTTTAACCGTGACCATGACCCTTTCTTAACCATGACCAAGTGGTTTTAGTTGCTTCGACTTAACCTCTATAGTTAGGCTTTGGTTACAGATCATCAAAAGCTCATATGAATTATTTTTGTAATGGTCATAAGGATCGTTTTGGAAGGCACTGACAAACTACGTTTTTTGTTGTTTAGGTACAGTATGATGATATGTTGGTAATTTTAGCCTTTTATAAAAAGACTCTAGTAGGACTGCAAGTACCTACAGTTTTACTGAGGTATTTACAGTGTTTAAATTTATCTATAAAAACACTGTGCAGTGAGCAAACATTTTCCTACAAATGAATACTATTTTATCTACATGGATTATATGGAGTATGGATTACTCACTAAGGTATGGAATATTCAATGGACAGACTTCCTCAAGTGAGTTAAAGATTGCTTCTGCTTGTTTGTAGGTGACATTTTCTGAGTCAATGAGGATAAGCCAATTGCAAGATCAGTAACTCCCAGAGGAGAGAGGTAAGTGATAAAAGAACAGTTCACTTTCTTTATCTAAAACACATGATTGATGTAAAGATTTCTTGTTTCCTGAAACTTTAATTGGAAAAACTGAGACACGTGTGATATTGGCAACATATGAGGACTCAGCTGGTCTTAAGAGAGGGGACATCAGTAAGGTCACCCTGTCATGTTTAATTAAGACAAGCGCTGAGGATACAGAAAGACTGACCCTGGATTTTCTGATGGGTCGTGTAATTCTAGCTGCACTTTTTCTTACAGTGAGTACAGGAGTGGAATAAGCTTAATTCCCTAGACCCCGGGCATTACAAGCATACCCTTCGACTTATAGGACATGTATGGGTCAGTGGCTCCCAACATAGGGGTCGGGGCTCCTTAAAGCCACGTGCAGACTACACGACTTTGGAAAATCTCTGACTTCTTGTGCTGCTCATGCCACAAGACATTTTTTGTCCCAGACTGTTGGCGTGAAGGTGCACAAATTACGCAACTGATTTTAGACCATGTGCACTAATTAGAAGATAAGCTGCTTGAGAAATCAAAGACTGGACTAAACTGTCATGATATTATCAGACTAAAATTATCATGATATTAAGAATCAAGTAAGAGGTCACTGTGGGACAGTGTGTGGCAGTTTTTCAGGTGCAAATGTGATGCATTATTCCCAGAATGTACATCTCAAACAAACAGGTTTGAAAATGGCACAGACTGGACCAAGGTTTTGGTTGAGAAGACACTTTTTAATCGACAGGAATATCATTAAAATCAGACATAGTGAGCACATCATACAATTATCTATAGAACAACATAGTAACATACTAAAATAACAAATGACTCTCTCCACTGGTTGCATTGGTTTGTGTATATTTGGTGTGTCTTGACGTCTTTTTGTCACACTATCTCCTTTTCATTCCCCATGAAGCTTGTTGCATTAATAGAAGTGTGTGTGTGTGTGTGTGTGTCCGTTGCCTGTCTCCGGTTTCCCTAGTCCTCTCATTGGATACTGATCGTTGTTTCACACTCGTTTCCAACTAATAAGCACATTCCATTTTTGGCTGAGGAAAATCAAGCGTATTTGAAAACTGTGGTAGCGTCTGGGACAGTTCACGATGAGGTGAAGACGTGTCTCAACTGCTTGAACTAGAGGACATGAACCGACGGGCACAAGCTCGGATTCTGTGCCGACTGGAGGGTTTTAGTCTCAGATCAAAGACATTTGTCATCACCAGATGATTAAACTATAATTTTGTTATACTACACAAAATTATATTTATTTGTTCAGATGTTCCTCTAATCTTTGTTTGTTTTCACATTAATAACTGGAGAATTTGACCTCTTAAAAATTATTTCAAATTAAAGGGGGACAAAATCTGTTTGGTTGACCTGGTCATTGTTTGTAGGTTTATGCAACTGGTGATGATGGGTGACAAGTAGACATTGCTTTGTTTTAAGGGGTCACAAGCCAGTTAGGGTGGGAACTACAGGACTTGTATGAACCAGTGTGCAGAGAAAAAATCCTTGATAAGAAACTTGATTTATCCGACATCAGGGAAATTTATTTATTACAGCAACTCGAAGAGTCAAAAGTAGAGGAAAATTGAGTGATAAATATAATAACAAATTAAAAAATATATATAATAAACTATGATGGATTAGGGCAGATAATAAACTTTAATAATGTTTAATACTGGTGGTGTTAAAAGCTTAACCTTAGAAATATAACTTAAAACTTATAACTTAAAAGTGGCAATATATTGTTTTAAATCAAAGAATAAGTTAACAAGATTAAGAATCTGCCAGCAGTTGATACTTGATACGGCTTTCAATACTGCAATGCTACAGACATTTTTTGGTTGGTACCAAAAAATATTGATGTTCTGTACCCAGGCCTAATAATCATAAATTATAGTGAACTGCAAGGTAAAGAAATTGGAACTGGTTTATAGTTGTCTTTTTTTCCAATTAGTTAAAGCCCCTTTCATTATGTAGGTTGACTTTAATAACTCAACTTTAATATAGTTTCTCTGATTTGATCCTAAGATTAACTGATGTTGTGTTTGTGTACTGGGGGAAAAAAAAAATTACCCTTCGAAATGATTGATTGGACCGATCTTATCAGCCACCTTTCCAATATTGTAGAAAGATGATATCAGTAGACAGACTAAGCAGGGCTTTTCTCTTTAGTTACTTTTTATGTTTTACTTCAGCTGAGTCGAATATTGCCTCAACTATCAAAGTCAATACATTCTGAAAGCCTGTCCAAATGCACATAATCTATAGTTGTGGACAGTGTGTGCCTGCATACAAATTGTGGCGCTGCACCAAAGACGCAGGTGCCTTTTTTTTTTTCTTTCTTTTTTTTTTTTTAAAGTGGCCATGTGTTCAATTATAAATGTCTGTGCATCACCATAACGGTAACCCTTAATCATAACCACAGCACTCGCCCTGTCCCCTATGGGAAGGTGGATGGAGTGGGACAGAGTAGAGAGGGGTGAGGGGGAAATGTCTGTCCGTCTGTTGGACGGACACGGGTTGGGTGTGAGAGTGGAAGACACGGCCTGCTGGCTATTATCCCTGGCCCGACCGAGGCGATTAGCTGACGATGAGAAGACGAGTGGCCTGTCCATCTGCCTGCATACATCATGCAGACAGGCCGCAGCCCTACTGCTTGCACTTGCGGTCTCATTAGGGAATCGGCTGTCATATTTCTTAGATCTGGGCTGAGCGGATCAATGAAACGAGATGGACTCACTGCCAGCAGGCCACTTGTGTCTGAGTGGGGCCGTCGCATCTCGGCTTGTCCGTTCTGGAGCAGTCGCGGGGAGAGCGTTGCCTCAGCACTTTGCCTGAGGGGTGAGGAGGGTGAGTGCATTGGCGATGAGTCACTTCCACAAGTCGTTTATTGATCGGCTGTGGGGCATTATCTCAGTGCTCGTTAAGTGTGCTGTCTACCCGTCTGCTCTGCTTATTTGCATGGAAATGATTATCTTTCAGACTGACAGTGTTCCTGTTGTTCAATCGGTTATCATGGTGTCAAAAGAACGAAATGAAGCGTATAACAAGTGATCAGAGGTTTTAGCATCTGTCAATTGGGCAGGTACATGATTTATTCTATTCCAAATTGGTTTGGTTCGCTGGAGATAACATTTTCCTCTGGCTGATGTGGGGAAAGTGAATTCATTTCAGGCAGAGCATAGAGAGATTTTGTTCCAAAAAATGTGTGTGTGTGTGTACATACAGAATTGTGTGCTGCCTATTAAAATTCCACATGCCCACTGCACCACTATCACAACCTCCTCAGTCTCACTTTTGTGCCATTTGCTCATTTCATCAGAGGTTAGCCATTTAAAAAAATAAATAAATAAACGCCACCAATGGAAAATGAAGACAGGCCAACTTGAGTAGGGCTGGGTATCACTTAAAATTATTCAATACTAGTGCTGATATGAAGCCTAAGTTTTGGTACCGATATTTTACTTTTTTTTTAATTTATTTTTATTACAAAACCCAGAAGAAGCCAAAGTTCTCAGGTTAAATGTTTAAACACAAGCAGCAGTACAATAACTTGCCTAAATAAAATGGTATAAAATTGGCAAATTTTTAAATCAGGAAAAAAAAAAAAAAATTAAACAAGACGAAGAATCTGATCAGACATTCAATGCCAGCTTTCAGTTTCATATTGGTGCTACACACACATTTCGGTCAGTATCAAAAAAGTATTGAGGTTTGTTACCCGGCCCTAAACAGTCAGGTAAGATTTGTTAGGCTTAAATTCTCTCGCATTCTCTCTAATGCTGAAAAGACCATTCATCTTCATTCTGCATTTGACTCATGTTATGGTCATGGTAAGGCTGGCAGGCAGTGGATAACGTTTAGTCATCTGCACCAGCATCAAACATCCCAACATGTGCCCTTTTTTTTAATTTTTTTTTTCTATTACGCTTCGCTTCCCACTGATCTTTGCCTTCAGTCATTCTGCAGACTTTGCTTAATGTGTGGTTTCCCTGAGGAACACAACATCCACACTACACAGTGTGACTGAGGTGACAGGTGACTGTGGTTTGACAGTGCATGTGTCCTGCAGCTTAACGACACTGGGATCCCTGTTGGCAGAATGCAGGCATAACTCACAAGACATGTCGGGCATGTTATTTTCCTACATAATACAGAAAAGCCGTGGAGCTTAAATGTACCAGCGCTAACCTGGGGGTTACAGTATAAATAGAAAACTGTATATTTAATAAAAAGTGCCTAAATGTCTGTCTACACTGCACTGTAAAAGTCTGTGCTTATAGCTTAAACACTCTTGGCTTTGATTCAGAGCCAGTTTCAGTCATTTATGTGCATCTGAGCAGAAATGGAGTGATATATTACAGTGTAGACTAGCAAGAAGGTGTTTCTTTGCCAAGTGTTATCTTTACCACAGTATTAAATGTTTTATTGGCCATATAGGTCGAGACGGTGTGTTCTGAGGAAGGTCTGAAAGCCTACATCCTCCTTTGCTGGCGTCATTTCAGAGATTACTTTGAAATAGTGTTATGTTCTATTTCCAGTTGAGGCCGATACATATACACAAACCATTGTCTGTACTAGAAATCCTGATTGCATGTGACCTGTAGTATGTATCCTCTAGACAAAGTCAGCAGTGATACGTGATGTGCCACCCTCTGCTCTCTGCTTGACAGATTAGTCAATTGACAGAAAATGTATCAAACAATTTCAGCTTTTGTCAAACAAAAATGTCAAATATTCTGACTCCAGCTACTTAAATGTGAAGCAGTGTTTCCGTTATATACATTTGGCAGCTGAGGCCCGCCGCTGCATTTTATTGCTGCCTCATTTGTGAAATGTCATGAAGTTGCAATTACACAATTCTGCAGCGCTGTCCGCTCCACTGAACTCAAACAAACGGTCATCCGCTTTCTCTCCACTTTGAGGATGAGAGGATGTCAATCACTTGCGAAGTCATGACAACCAAATTCAATTTTATTTGTATTGTGCCAGTTCATAACAGAAGTTATCTCATTGCACTTTTCCTATAGAGCAGGTCTAGACCGGAGATGATTATATTATTACATTAATAATCATATAATTGAACATAGTATGAGTTATACCTACCTTGGTATAACCATAACCGCATCAGGGAGTTTCAACATAGCAGTGAATGCACTAAAAGGAAAAAGCTCCAAGAGCTCTAAATGCTATTAAGAGAACATTTTATAATTTTCAAATTCCAATTAAAGTCTGACTTAAAATATTTGACAGTGTCATCCAGCCCATTCCGCTATATGATAGTGAAGTATGGGGTCGACTCAGTCACCATAGCTATATGCCTGTTGGGACAAACATCCAACAGAATCTGTACATGCAGAAGTCTGCAGATAGATTTTACATGTACACAGAAAAACACCAACAAATGTATGTAGAGCAGAATTAGGCAGAGACCCACTAATAATTAACATTAAAAAGCAAGAGCACTCAAATGTTTTAATCACCTTAAATCCTGCCCTCTAGACACTCTCTATTCCAAAGCTCTTCAAACCCAAGAGCCCCCACATACACACACTCTCTGGTGTTTGGAAAGCAGTGCTGTTGTGAGACTGGTCAATCAGAGTAAACCAAATTATAAGACAATGTGAAGAAACTAAAAGCCAAAGTAGATCAGAATGTTATCTGGCCCTAAAAAGATGAACTGGCAGACTATCTCTCTGTGGTCACTGAGCCTGCACTTTATTAGGATCCATCTCAGCTTTTGGTCTCTGACAGTAAACTGGCGCAAGGGGAAAAAGGAAGACACAAAAACTCATGGCAACCAAAAGAAAACACTTCCTCCTACATTTTTAAACATTCAATGAAATATGGAACGGTTACTTTGACAAATTCAACTCTGTAATCTCAAATTTCAAAGAGCTAAATGAGCTCTCAAAATTAAAAATATTCCTAGAAGGAGCAGCATATCTTGCTGCCCAATATATATTGACATGCTACAACCTAAGGGACAGTGAATGACACACACTTTGTATTTTGTATTTTAACTGCAAGTCTACTATTTATTATCATCTTGTCTTAATTATCTGTATATATTATCACAATTCTTCTGTTTTGTTTTCATTTTATACATGCTTTGGCAATGTTAACATCTGTTTCCCTTAGGGCTGGTGGGGGGGGAGATAATAATGACAATAGTAACAAAGCCAATAACAATTGCAGTAGCAGTTGTCAAGCAGGAACATGGGGCAGCAGGTGGCCCACAACCAAAGATCCAGTCTCTGCAGCTCCGGAGGTAGAAATACCTGCTGAAAGCGACAGGAGAGACAAGAGAAACGAGAGAGCACAAAACTACGGGAGAGAGAAGGGGTCGAGTTAGTAACATGCATTAATGGGATAAAAATGCATACAGATGGAGAGGTGCATCATGGGAAGTCTCCCGGCAGTCTAGGCCTATAGCAGCATAACTAAGGGATGGTTCAGGACTCACCCAAGCCAGCCATAACTATAAGCTTTATCAAAGAGGAAAGTCTTAAGCCTACTCTTAAATGTGGAGATGGCGTCTGCCTCCCGAACCCAAACTGGGACCTGATTCCACAGGAGAGGATCTTGATAACTGAAGGCTCTGGCTCCCAATCTACTTTTGGAGACTCTAGGAACCGCAAGTAACCCTGCATCCTGGGAGTGCAGTGTTCTAGTTGGGTAATAATGTAGTATGAGCTCTTTAAGATACAATGGTGCCTGCCCATTAAGAGCTTTGTAGGTGAGGAAAAGGATTTTAAAATCTATTCTGGATTTTACAGGGAGCCAGTGCAGAGAAGCTAATATTGGAGAAATATGATCTCTTTTCCTAGTTCTTGTCGGTACACGTGCCGCAGCATTCTGGATCAACTGGAGTGTCTCAAGGGACTTATTTGGGCAGCCTGAAAATAAGGAATTGCAACATTATCCACATTTTGTTATGTTACAGCCTTATTCCAAAATTGATTAAATTCTACAAACAATACCCCATAATGACAACATGAAAGTTTGTTTGAAATCTTTGCAAATTTCTTAAAAAAAAATAAATAAATGTACATAAGTATTTACAGCCTTTTCTCAATACTGTGTTGAAGCACTTTTGGTACCAATTACAGCCTCAAGTCTTTGAGTATGATGCTACAAGCTTAGCACACTTATTTTTAGGCAGTTTCTCCCATTCTTTGCAGGACCTCTTAAGCTCCCTTAGGTTGGATGGGGAGTTGTCCTGTAGCCACTCCTTTGTTTTGTTTGCTGTGTGTTTAGGGTCGTTGTCCTGTTGGAAGATGAACAGAAATTTTTCTGTACCCTTCCCCAGATCTGTGCTTGGTTTGTGCACTGTTAACTGTGGGACCTTTTTATATAGACAGGTGTGTGCCTTTCCAAATCATGTCCAATCAACTGAATTTACCACGGGTAGACTCCAATCAAGTTGTAGAAACATCTCAAGTATGATCAGTGGAAACAGTGTCATGGCAAAGGCTGTGAATACTTATGTACGTGTGAAAATGTATTTAAAAAAAAAAAAAAAAACTTCTTTCATGTTGCCATTATAGGGTATTGTTTGTAGAATTTTGAGGAAAATAATAAATTTAATCCATTTTGGAATAAGGCTGTAACATAACACAATGTGGAAAAAGTGAAGTGCTGTAAATACTTTCCAAATGCACTGTAGAGCAACTATATCTTTAGATAATGTGTCTCGGAAGTGTTTGGGGCCAAGTACAATTTTAAAAAATAAACAGCGCAATTAACCAACAGCATTTTCTCCTCAGGCAGAGTGACAAACAAGGCAGAGCATAGTCGCTCTATGGGCTGCTTGAACAGCTCATTATACAAAAACAAGAGTGAGAGTGATGCATCGTCGGCCCTCTTTGATTATGCACCAGCTAGGGATGGGATGATATACAATTTTATTGTGGATCGGGATAAAAAACACTCAAGTTGATTGTGGTAAATTTCCATTATCGGGATTATTGTGAATCGGGACATCGGTTGTTGATGATGATGATGATGATAATAATACGGTATAAAGTAATGTTAATGTAAAGTCAAGTTAAGCTTATTAAGATTATGAGACTAGGATGAGGATATTGCACAGCAGTAATAGAAGTATGATTTTATGATATTGATTTTATTTTGAATTGCAAGGTTTGGCATGCCTCACTCTCTAGGCCACAAGGCTAGCAGTACAGTTTGTCAGTTTTTACTTAAACAGATCCAAAGTAGTGCAGTTTGACTGTATGCCACAATGCCAGTTGGACTTTATTTCTGTTAAAGGATAACTCCTATAGATCTTAAGTCAGTGGTAAATTAAAAATACTGATGAAATTGTTGTCTGGACCATTTGACATCATGGTAGAGAAATGGAAAAATAGAGCCTGACTTAAGGAATTAACATGTAAGAAAAAACAGACTCACACAATGTTGCAAATTTTCTTTTGTTTTTTACTAAAAAACATAAAAATGATGTCCACTAAAAATATGTCCTATCTGTGATGCAATAAAAATGTGTTAACAAAATATAAGGTAAAGTCATTCCAGTATGTTTTAGTGCCATTTTAAGAGTTTTAAGTATATTTTGACGATTATCAGGATAATATAGTGAATCGCAAGTATTTTGGCCAGGATAATCAATGACATGAAATTTTGAGATCGTCCCATGCCTAGCACCAGCCCACATCGTCATCCTCAAGGTTTTGCAGCTGACGCCGTAAGGCAGAAGACCATCGGGATGAGATGAGCAAGGTTTGGGTTTGGCTAGCTATTTATCGGTTGCCTTTTGTTGAAATATGTTCAATGAAGTCGATGCACTCATCATTGTCACTTTTCGTGAACCGACCAATCACAGCCTGGATGCGGCCGGACATTTAAAAAAGGTTGCCATGCTTCAGTAAACTTTAGAAATGTTTAACTCATTGTTATGCATGAATGGTTATGATGGAGTTAAGTTAGGAGTTATCATTAACAAATTACAGACTAACCACCCAGGTACAACAAAACCCTTGTCCCCCTGCAGCTGAAAAATATCCTAGAGGAAACTCTATATTTGCTGCATTTGCTGCATTTTTCTGTTTTTATATCATTGTAAATAAAATCTCAGTTTGACTGTTGTTTATTAAGGGCAGCTCCAGCCATTGCACACATAAAGATCAGTTTGCTTGTCACGGGGGGATACTTACAGAGCCTGTCAAAACAGTTGCACGATACCTTCTGTGGCTCTGCAGGAGCTTGGTCAATCAGAGAAAAATGCTTCAATTTTATACAATTCATTGTTTAATCTCTCACAAACCCCCAACTTTATGAAAGTGCAGTGCTAAATCTCTGGAGTACCCCTTTAATCAAAAGATAGGAATCAGGAGATGAATCGATAATGAAAATAATCATTAGTTGCAGGCCTATTAGTACTGGAGGACTTTCTTATTTCGTCCCATCTCCCCATCCCCCTTCAGCACTTCTCCTTTTCCTCTCCTCCAGTCGTTTTCCATCCAGTTTATTCTCTTTCCTCCATCATCTCCTCCGTCATCCTGTCCTCAGACCTATTATGTTATTTTTTCATATGCCGCTGTAGTCGCCATCTTTCATATAAAAGGCTTTTAACCCAGAGCGCTGACACTAATGGAGAGGGAACCTGGCAGCTTGGTGGAGCAAAGCCCACACACCTTTTACACATGCTCCAAGCTCTGTCCTCACGTATACATTATGTGCATGTGTGTTCTGAATGTCTGACCTTGTGTTAATGAAAATGTGATTTAGTGTGAATGTGTGTGTCTGGGTGAGGTAAATGTGTGGTCAGATGTACAGGATTGGATTTTATGTGTGTGTATGAGTTAACAGTGAGTGCATGAGTGTGAGGCATAGAAGGAAAACATAGTATGATACAGGCTGTGTATACACTCCACTTGGATCAGGCAAAATAAAAAATGTTTGCGTCCTGTACAGCATAAAAAAAGCATGTCACTGTAGTTCATAGAATATCCATATGCGTGACCTTGACTGTGTGTCCAGAACTGGTCGCCTCTGAAATGTTTGTAAGCTTCTGCTTGTCAACAAATCCAACAAAAAAGTTGTCCTTCTTCACACGGCAGGGCATGTTAAATGACATGAGAAATTGTAGTGTGTTGCTTTGTCATAGGACAGTTTTTTTCTGGATTTATGAATATTCAGAACTGTCAGCTATAGTGACCCAGTTAATTGAGAGATTGTGTGTGTGTATGTATATATATATATATATATATATATATATATATATATATATATATATATATATATATATATATATATATATATATATATATATATATAAAATATTACACACACGTAAATGTGAAGGTGTATAGAATAATTTGATGGCCATATTCTTGTATGTCCCACAACAAGGGCTGCAACGAGTTGTTCATCAAGTTTCTTGTGCCTGAAGGTCTGCATATTTAATGTATGTTTATTTTTCAACTGTAAAATGTCCCACTGCATTTCTCACATGAATTTGATGTCATGTGTTAAATGTTTATTTTTTTTTTACTCATTAATATTCCAGCGTCAGTTGGGCTCTATTACTAAGAGCCGCAGCTAACAAGTATTTTTGTTATTGATTAATCTTATTATTTTCTCGATTTAATCTATTTGGTCTATAAAATAGTAAAAAAAAAAAAAAAAAAAAAAAAAAAAAATAATGGCCATAATTTGTTCCCAGAATCCAAGCTGATGTTTTCAAATGTCTTGTTTTGTCCAACAGTCCAAAGTCCAAGTCCTTATTGGTTGTATGATACAGAAAACTGTTAGCATTATTCCCATATTTGAGAACTCTTGTCAAAGATCCAGTAATATTGAATTTTGCTCACCGGGCAGACACCACATGACATTAACTGCTATGCATACAGATCACAAACACAGAATATTGAATAGCAGTTGCATCAGAATCATGTTAGTTCAGGCAGGTTACATCAGTCATGTCCTATTATCATAAAAAAACACCAATCAGCCATTTAAGGTGTTGGCAACATCCATGCCAGTGGTTTCTACATGAACCTGTCGCACTGCTGGTGATATGAGCTCTTTACTTCCCCCACTGCCAACTTCCTCCTTTCTGGTTCTCTATTAATTAATATACAATACCTGTGATGATTTCTCTTGGCTCCTAACTTGACATTCTGTATATTTTATGTGACATTCTGCCGGCTTTGTTCTGTTCCCTGCTGAATTTTCAGTATACTGCTCATACAGCTCACAGCGCCGTAGAGAGCAGAGCAGCACCTGTGCCACCAAATTCAACTGTAGCTGTTCAGATAATGTCTTTGACTTCACAGCAAGTGTCCTGACTGAAGTAAGATTCAAGCCCAGCACAAATTTCTGTTTTTAGATTGAAAAAGTTCCATAAATTAATAGTGAAGGTTTTCAGGAGTGCAACTTTATATGCAGCTAGCCTGTGCTTCCTAGTTGGAACTTGATTTATTCTTTCTGACCATTACAGTTGTGCTGCAGCAGTTTTAACTGTGTAATCTGAAATGTTTAATATGTTCAAAATGTTCAAGTCCAACTGAAATCAAACATCAAGCCCTTTTCTTTTCCCCACAGCATGCATATCTGCTCTGTAAATCACATGTCCTGTGCTCTTCTTTGAGAAAAAGAGGTAAATCAAACTGTATTTGTATTTATTAAGTAGTAATGTCACAGTTCTGTCACAGGCAGACGGTCACACTAACAACCAAACAGCAGCCTGTTGACACCACACGACCCACATTAGCCTGCTAATGTCTCATTCTTATCTAAGTAAAAAACTAAGACACGGCTTGCACCTTGGTGTGCTGAATGAGCGAAGTTTGCAGGCTGGATAGCTAAAACAGCACGTTAAACAGTTTAAAAAGTTACCTGCAAATGTCATTTTGGTTAGTTTAGATGCTGGTGTGGTCAATATTCTTCCAAACCACTGCTAACAAAACACTGTTTGCAGCACAAAATTTACTTTTTCTGTTAGGTCTCATCTAGGGGGTGTCGCAATATACCAGTATTGACGATAATTGTGATATTTAAAAATGAAATATTGATATTTTAATAAAACACATTGTGTAAATTCCGTTTCTTTCCGTTCTCACTTTGTCATAGTAGGTGGCGGTAATGCACCTTAATGCTGGTTGCCACCTGCTATAAAATGGAAAAAAAAAAAAAAAAGACAACGCAGTTACTAGCTTGCTTTTCTGATTTTTAGCTAGCTAATGTTTTAAAAATGTTCTAATAATAATAATAAATAATAATTTGCCATAATATCGTTATCATGAATTCTTTTAGCCATGATTATTGTGTAGGGAAAATTTAATATTGTGACAGCCCTAGTCCCACCACTGACAAACATGGACACCGACACAACCTCTTGGCAGCTATGACAAAAAAAGAGCATTTCCCCAAAGACCTTTTTCCTTCTTTCAATTGTTGTTATAAATATTATTATTTATTATTATTAAAAAATAATAAAACCTACACTTATTTTTGATTGCAGTCACTTTAAGTTGCAACAGGCAGCAGCCATGATGCAGTACTTTATTTTGTCGTGGTCAGTATAGAATATGCTGAAATGTAGTTTATAATACAGTTTATCATACAGCATTTCAATAAAAAAATAAACTTTGACTGGTATTATTGTTGAAGTCCGATCTCACTGAAATGTGGTATATAATATCACTGATGTATTAACTCTATCAGATATTGTATATTTATAATAGTGCACCTTTATCATAAAAATAGAAAAAGTGAATCTGAATGTAAAGAGTCTTTTCTTGCATGTTTTATATGAACTCTGTATTAGTTTAGGGCAGATTATCTTCCACATGGAATTAATTTTGCTACAGTGTTAAACTGTCTTCAGATGCACTGCTGAGATACGGTCCAGAATGACCAAATAAGTTACTTATAGATATATTACTTAATGTTAAAGTTATTAGGTAATGAGAACAATAAACAGATAATAAGAACAAAGTTAAACAACAACATACACATACAAAAATATGTTTGAGGAAATGATTAAAGCAAAGCATTTTTTTTTGCTAAGAATGGGAAGAGCTTTTAATAATCAAAACCCAAAGGGTTTACATCAAGGCCAGAGAAGATAGTAGCTGTTCAGAGTTAAAAAAAAAAAAAAAAAAAAACTTAGTGTGAGCCAGCTGCATCTTCATATGGATTCAGAGAGGAGCTCTTTGATGGGGTTTGCATTTTTAAGATGTTCTCAATCAGAGGGCTGCTGAATTCATCCCAAGGTTTTAGTTTGCTGCTGTATAAAATATAAGCCCAGAAGAGTTAGCCAACTGAGTTTCACAAGAACATTTCCTTTAAAGTTAAAGAGGTAGAGGGCGGGTGGGTGCTGAGCTGTGTATGAATATATATACATGGAAACACACACACGTGCACACAGTCGTTGACATGCTCCTCCTCTATTACGTAGGTTGCATTTCTCATTCCCTTTCTGTGGCTGTCCTCGTGTATGTCTGCCTGGCCTTTTCCTCCAGCTGTTGCTTTGATATTAGCTTCATGAAATCTGTGTGAACACCACAGACATCTGTAATCTGCCCCACTGCAAGGGCTCGTTCAGATAGTCTCTCTTCTCATCTTCTCGCAGTCTTTAATCCTCCCACCTTCAACAGAATACAAGAACTGTCAGTCGTTGCTCTTTTTTCCTCTTTTTTTTTTATCATTTGGAGCAAGTTGGGTGAAAGGATGTAATGTTTTTCATCATTTTCTGTGGACATGATAAGGTTTCCTCCAGGTGTCCTGATAGTCAGGTTCAGTGTTTTGTCCTCTGCTCACCCATTTTGTACCTGAGGCAAGCTGTTAGGGACATTTCTTAGAAAAAACTAAAGCATCCGGCGCCATAATAAATGTCTTCAACCAGTGATGGAGAAGAATCCTAAACTGAAGTTGAGCAAATCAGTATTAAATAAAAATATTAACTTAAATCATTTTAAAGTAAATCAGCCCAAGGGTATATGTTCTGCACTCAAATGTAATGGTTTACTCATTGGTTTGTTGTTACCCACCCCAGCCTGTTCGCCCTGCTGCCGCCTGGCAAGAGCTACTTCTGTATCTGCTGTACCACCAGACTACAGAGCAGCTTCTTCCCTCCGGCTGCGAGACTCCTAAATTCATCCTCAGCACTCCACCATGTAAAATAGTTTTCATTTCTATGACTTATTATTTATTCGGTGATTTATTAATGATTAGGTGTGCTCTGGAAATTGGTGTCTTGTCACATGGCCTGGGTTTTGAACCGCAATACTTTTATGGTACTTAAAGAAATGTCCCCATAGCACAAACTAAGTACTGAAAGCTGGCACCGAATGCCTGATCAGATTGGTTATCTTGTTTACTTCCTCTTTGATCAGATATATCCTGATTTATTTCCTATTCCTTTTTCAGACGGTGTTTTACTTGGACAATGTTTTTGTATGTTCTTGTATCATTTTGGTATTGGTACACAAACTCAGATATTGCATCAGTATCAAAAAATGTCAAGTGGCACCGATCCCTAGCAGTGAAATTGTGACATGTTAACCTGCATGGCTAAAAACAAACCACCACTGGCGGTTTTTAGAACAGTTGGGAATGAGGTGATGTAATCAATGATTGTGATTGATTGTTTATATCTTAATGGTTGTTGATTTGATGTTGGACAAACAGCTCGTGTTGGAGCAAGTGGTATTGATTTAATGGTGAACACCATAAGCCCCCGAGTGCCTCCCAATTCAAGACCCAATGAAAGCTCACAAGACTGTTTACAAATAAGAAACCCCTCGCCGGTCAAGAGACTTTTCTTAGATGTGACAGAATCGAAATATTGATGTTCTCTATTGACGGCCGGGTGCAACTGCTTTCAATTTCGAGTGTTAAATGTGATAATGAAGGGGATGCTTCAGACCTCATTATGGTATCGAAGGAGAAATGATGAAGCTGATCCCATGCAGTCTTCACTCAATAAGCTGTGGCACGTAGAGCATGTTAACGGACTCTTTAGGGACTACAGATCATTGTCATAGATTTGGTCTTGGTTTCCTTATGGTGTCCAGTTGATTTCAATTAATTTAACTTAAGACATGAATTAAAACTACTGTTGATATAATAATAGAGCCTTCATTTTTGTTGATTAGATGGACATGTCTGTGCAAAATATCTTTTGGTTTTTGCATTAAGAATATCAAACTGCTGATGTGACTGAGATGAAAGTGAATTGATTTAAAATGCACTGTGATTAGACATGCATTTCATTTAAAACAAGGGCTTGCAGAGACCTTAATAAGGTAATATTCTGCATGTGAAAAATCTGATTAAAGTTGAAGGATGTGTTGCAGTGAAATCCACCTTGAAGATGAAAGGTACAGTAGTTGTCTAAGATATTCACAAAAAAAGTATTGCATGCTCAGTATTTAGAGGCAATATTTCCAAAATGTCATTAATCCAAAGGGATGAGTCACATTGTTGCTGTGAATATTTTGAATGAGTCTATGTGCTGCAGTAAGACCTGCAAAAATGATCATCTAGCTGTCAGGAAAGATTACTGGCTATCATCAATATTATCATAATTAATATTAGTCACTATCATCAGTATGAAAATAAAATGTTTTGTTTTCGAAGGTCTGTTCCAGCCACAAAATATAGTACAATTTTCTTAATTGTCCTGCACAAACTACTGAAAGCATTTATTTCTCTCGCAGAACGGCGTCAAGGAGACACGAGAACTTTGACTAATGGAGTCTTAAACAGTGGATAAGCGTCTTCCTCTGGTTAAATGCCATTGTTTCTGTTTCAGAAGTAGTATTTCTATGACCATGGCTGTGCTAAAATAGGCCTCTAACAAATCCAGAAGACCAAACAATGAATTTCCACAACAACAATTTCTGTATTGTTTAGAAATAATGATATGGGGGACGTAGCGCGCGCCCAATCTACAAGGCTACCACGACGGCCCAGGTTCGAGTCTGGCCCCCTTTGCTGCATGTCGTCTCCCCTTTCTCTCCCACATTTCCTGTCTCTCTTCAGCTGTTCCTATCAAATAAAGGCAAAAAGAAGTATAAAAATAATCTAAAAATATATCTAAATATAATCTTATACAGTAGAAGTACGGCATCAATCAAATTTAGTTTCAGTCAGGCAGCTCACGCAAAATGGATTATTATTATGCGAGTATAGAATACTGCATTTATTTCTGACCTTGTCATGACAGTAACTTCAACTCGAGGGTAACATAGACTCAGCCTACTGGCTGATCGTTGGGTTAGAGGACTGATGGCTTGAATACACTCCCACGATCAAAAGGATGCATAGGATATACAGTACATTTCAGTGAGGAGTATGTCATATTAGCGTATCGGTGACAGTGGTATGCCATGAGTGCAGCGTCGAACTCAAGTTGATTGCTGGAACTAGCTTACAGGCTTTGCTTCATTTAGTTAATGTTCAAAGGTGGCACAACAACATACTAATAGTATTGACTTGTAAGACAGCGCTGCTGCCGTTACTACAGAGTGGAACTGAACTCATTTACACTGAGAGTGGGAGCAGAGATGTTTGGTTTTTCACGGTCAGCAGTCATCCCTCCGACAGATGAAGGTATTCTGTGTGAATGTGGAAGTTATTCAAGGCACAAAGCACTTGGAAATTGGTTATGACACAGGCTTTGGGAAAAAATTACCTTAACGTACCACTTCTGTCTGACCTCTACAGACTGATGTGAAAGTACTGTGTGGAGCTGATTAAACCCAGTAGAAATTACTTATGAAGTAAGTAATCGAACTCCATTTCTTGCATTGTAATCAGAAGAAATGCATTATTTAACAAAAATTAAAAACGCATGATATGAAGGAAACACAGTACCAAGAGATTTGCCAGGCGGTGGCTCACCATTAGCCCCGTAAAGACAGGCCGATCAGTCTTTAGCGGTTCCTGGTCGACCCTTTGTCAGCAAGCCGCTCAAATTGCGGTAGAAACACGAAGATTTAATGGAGATTTATGAAACCAAGGTCTGAGTTTGTTGAGAAGCTGATAAAAGCGCAGGTGTCTAGCTGTTTGTTAAAACTGGACAACATTTTTATTGAAGAGGTTCAGTTTTGTAGATTATAACCTTTATTTTAATGCCATTTGATGGACATATTTTCAACATATTACTAGTTCTACTGGACCTGCAGGACCGATTTTTGCAAAGGCACTTAGAAAATTAAATCCTTTACATACTATACATAACAGTCTGTAACTGTCAGTGGTCCTTATGCATTTATGGTGTTGTGAGGACAGAAAAGTAAAACTTCATAAGAGATCCAGTCATCTGAGGTTACTGTGACAGAGTTCTTCTTCATACAGCATCTTTTCACTGTTGCACTTCGAAAGAAATAACTGATTGGCTGCAAAACACAGGATAAAATAACTTATCTGAATTGAAATTGGATGCATATGAAGTAAAAGGATGGGACTGCAGTTATGCTGAGGGGACAAAGTGCTCCAGTTGTCACTATGACTATATATGAGACTATATGACTATATATGATGACAACATGTTGCAGGGTGTGTTAAAAGACTTTGCATTCAGCATCCCCTTTTCAAATCAATTTAATGTTTTCATAGAGTAATTCTGATATATAACTTAATGCATGAAATAAAGTAAAAAATGCAGTTTTAAATAATACAATCATAAAGATAACGTTAAAAGCATTTTGATAATTATTTTCCTAGTTCCTTGGAGTGGAAACATGGTCTCCAGCACTCTTAAATTTGGCTCTTACCATAAAATGAAGAGAATACTGATGAGCACCATAATGATTAACTTTTATGTAAGACCATTTCAAGATGAATCAGCTCTTACACGAGGCCCAGTATATCTGTCTTACTTGAGCTGCTTGTAATGGAAAGATTGACATAAGGCACATATGTCAAAATATCTGGTATTTCTCTTTAAAGCTGCTTTCCTCTGGCTGCTTCATCTCTTTGCATTCATGTGCTTTTGGTTCTCTTCCCTGTGCTTCTCCACCCTGTATGTTCTCCCACGTACCAACAGACAGCATTTGATGTAAAATTTTCCAGTGATGTATGAAGACTTGTGTAGAAGTGAGACATGTTTACCAGTGACTGAAGACCAACTGAATTCTATGTAAAACATGTAATTAATGTGCAGTGGATAATTTGGGAAAGATAGGAGAGCAAAGACATGCTGGGTTGTGTATTCAAAATTGGCAAATATGAAGGCTGCAATACTTGGCTGTTTTTGGAGGAGCATTTATGTTGTTTTCTGTCGCGCTCATACTTACACAGTGCAGAAACACAGCGCAGAACCTGGACAAATATAACCAAAAATATATCGATGGCTAGATACCATTAGAGGTAGGTGGGGAATGTTTTTTTTGTGTGAACTGACCCTTTAATATACATTGCCGTTTGCAAAGAAAGTGTATTCCTCAAGATTATGGTATAATGTGAAAATATACTTGCAACATACCGTAGATGCTCCCATATGACCGCATGCACTGACAGTAGCTTCTTAAACAACCTGTGGCTCGTTCTCGTGCTCTTGCACCATCTGTGGTAACGCTTGAGTCATTGTCTTTGGGGCTCCGGGCTCTGTTGGTTTTCATGCTAGCTATCTAATCAGACGCTGATTTACACCTGGAATGCCATATAATTAGATTGCAAATTAGAAAACCAGCAGCAGCCTGGGTCAATTACCGAACACTTGACCCTCTATAGCAACTCATCAGTCTCTAAGATGAAGGGCAGAGTCGATGATTCACAGAATAATTGGGTGCAGGTAAACATTGTTGTCCTGATAGACCTCTGCTGATGCTATCTATGTCTTAACTGACACCTGGTCCCGCTCCCACCTGCCTGTAGGGCATACATACTGCTGTCTGTCAAATAGTGCATGGCCTCGTTGTACTGTGTTCATTTGCACCTTAACGGCACAATATGTAAACAGAGTTGAAGAGAGAAACCTCTCGCTGTCATGTGGATGCACTGTGGCAAGTTATTGATAAAGTATTGCTTTTTACTCACGAAGCTTTTATTGCACGTACTTGCAGTAACAAGCGTAGTTGTTGTCAGCTCGAGTAATCTCCACCGCGGCGCCTCTGATCTGCTGACTGCGCTCCGTGTGTGACAGCAGGAGCGGCTGCAGCGAGCGTGATAATACTACGGTCTTAATGATTTAGCGCCAGGCCCCTTTAATACCTGGTTTCAGTACCCATCCACACTACTCGCGAGTGCCCGATCGGTATGTGCAACTCACAACAGAGATAGCTACTTCCATCATCAGCTCAGGAAAAATACATGTGTTAAATTCTAGCCTCATATTTGTAGCCTCATATTTACCGACATGTACAGACATAAGAGTTGTGTTTGTCTCTTCTAACTCTCAGCAAGAAAGACATGTCAAACTATTCCTTTTATAAAAACCAGGGAATAGGTCATGTAAAATAATGTTCAGTAATGAAGCTTGAGGTTGCTAAACATAGATTACATTTATTCCGGTGTAAAAAGACATACCGATACAGTATATGATGGTGTGTGTGTCCCCCTCAAGCTATTCATACAACTGCAATTTTTGTTGTCTCTAGTTCTCTCAGCAGCTTGCAAAAATCCTATTTTCTTTGTGGGATTCATGTTTGCATATTAGGCTTCTACTTTACATTTTTCCATCCATCCAGCCATTGCTCCATCTGATTGTTCAATTCAAACTGAAGGGTTTGATGTGGTGTTACAGTGATTTCTCTTTTTTCCGTCATATCTGAGGAGTAGCTTTGCAGTAGCACTCAAGCAGTGTCGTGTGTGTTATTTTCCCCTATAGGATGTAAATAGAAATCTGGAACTGATGATGGAGATAAGGGTGCAAAATCAGCAACATTTGAGATGGCTGGTAATGAGCAGCTGTCCGTCAGACCGTCACACAACATAAAAATACGGGGAAAGGAGAGTGTAGAGGTTTTTTAAAATTCACATTAATTCAAGGAACGTCAACTGAGTCACTACTGCAAAGCACCATCACTAAGGGACTAATATCCATCATCAAAGAAGTCATTAAATACCAAATCCTACAGGTGGCAGCTTTAAGAGGCGAAAGAGGAAATTATGTTTTCATCTAGATGACGTGTGAATGATGATTTTTTTTTTTTCAGATGCTCTCCCACTCTTGAATTTCAATCTTCCCTGCCTGTTTGGTTTCTTAGGTTTCCAAAGAGAAAGAGATGGGTGAAAAATAGATAGGGAGGAAGTGATAGGGAGGGCAAATGAGTGGCAGGACTGTATCTAACTGTGGTCATGCCAATAAAGCTTTTTGAGCCACACCAAGCCAGCAGCTCGTGGGTGCTTTATATACCTTTTTTATATGAGGGATTTATGTGATTATTACAGTTTTACAGGTTTAAGCCATATAATGTCATCAGGGCAATTAAAGCTGTGATAGATTTTTTTTTTTCGTTTTTCTCGTCTTGCAGGCGTCCTTATCTGTGCTTTTTGTCTCTTAGTAGAAAGCTGTGTACATCAGAGACATACTGTTTGCCGCTCATAGTCTGTGACTCTAATCAATTAATAACAAACCCCTACCCTATTTACACCTTATAATTAAAGAACCAATTATACGCCATAGTTGGTCTGAGTTACATTAGAGTTGGCTTATTAACATCAAAGTTTAAATGCAGTCTGAGAGCCTAGTCCTAGACTTAATCCTTATGTGGGGAAACCAGCCTTTTAAAATATATTTCCACTTTATTACAACTTGTGTCTTACTTTTGGTAATTGGTTATAACAACATTGTACAAAGTTTATTGCTGAGATCTGGAATCATGGCAATTTTGAAGAAGTCAGATGGGGAAAAAACATGAGTGGTCAGATAATCAGCCAGGTTTTAAACAAACCCCCGGGTGAGAGAAACTTATTTGGAAGAGAAAACAAAGGAAAACAGTAAAATAATTGACCAAACTAGCAGTTGTAAACATCACCACAGTTTACAGTCCGACTTCCTGGTTCAACTTTGACCCCCCATACTTGCCGTATTTGTTCTGCCCACACAGTTTAGTGAAGTTGCTGCTTATTTGGTGAGAACATTCTTACCATAACTGATAGAAATTACGTCCACAGCTATGAAAATAACACCCAACCGAAATGATCCTTTGAATTTAAGACTGACCTCATACGCTCTTTCTCGCTGCCTCACACACACACACACAAAACTCTTTGTAGATGTAAGACTGAGCAATTATTTAGAGCCATATGTTGTTATAAAGGCCTGGTCCTGCCAGAATTTAAAACGCCAACATTTCCCAGCAGAATCATGGACTTGCTTGCAGGAGCGAAGTGAATCTGCACAAAACTTTTTGCGTTGAATTCAGTTTTGGTGAACGAATTTGCACCATTGATCAAAAGCTGCCTTGACAGCGCTGACCTCGGAGGGAAACGGAGAGCCGGACAGTTCAAAATAGAGGACACTTTTGTAGCTTTTTAGCTGTCGCGCCATCAACTTTTATTTAATTCTGTATAAACTGGTCCACAAAAGACCAATGCTTTGTGGACCAGTTGGAGTTATGAGACGAGTCATACAAATAAGTCTTTTGAATAAACTGTGTGAACTTCTTGTCCTGTTAGCGACTGAGCCAAGCTAACGAGCTGACAAGCTTGCTGACTGACCATTAGCATGTTGTACATCTTGAGAGCAAAATGCCAGGGGGGAGTTAACAGCCCAGTACAGAGAAAATGGAGAGAAGCTCGGAGAGCTATGTTGACTGAGTAGCGCTACAAACTAAATATTTTGCAAGACGTGTGGATAAATTTCACTGTGCCACTTTCTGGTGTGACCAGGCCTTAAAACCTATTCATTGAGCGCCCATATAAGGCAGTAGCTCTTAAAAAGGATGTTAATGTGCATCTGTAAATATTATTATATGGAAATTTATTGAGACTTTGAATGAAATGTCTCTCAAATCCTCAGTTTGATGTTATTCTCCGTTCTCTGTCATATGTGGTCCACATATTGTCACAGTATGTGTCTCTTTTACAAATATCAGTTTCTCTGTGCAATGTGGCATATGCATCCTTTTTGTGCACATTTATTATTTACACATGTCTCCAGAGCATTGTGAGAAGTTATTCCCTGGCACAAACATAGCGTAATGATGGCCTGACTGAAATAAATAAAGCTTTATAATGATAATGCGCTTATCAACCAGGAAAAAAAACCCACTAGGCTATACGGACACAAGCCCTAACGGGATTAAAGCTTCACGCATCCACAGGAAAAGGCATATATTAAGATCGATCTCGGATTTTATGAATCGATATCGGATAATTCAAATGAAGATCGATTTGAATTGGAAAATGTATCTATCTATAAACCCAGCCCTAATGAGGAATAACCACTGCTTTAGTGATAAACACGTCAGATAAGCTCGATCAGTCTACTATAAAGCCATGGTTTGGTGAGCAAGCGACTAGTCAGTTTGCTTGTTTGCCCCAACAAATGCAGTTCATATGCCATTTAAACATGTTTTTGTTCCTCAAGTCTGCCATCATTAAATGGTGTTAGAAAGGCCAGTCTCTTTTATATTGTTTATATATTGATATAGTTTTATTTTGAGGCAGTTATAGCCTACCGCCGGCTTGATTCTCCTAGGCACGCAATTGAGCCTTGTTGTCGCCACGACATTTTACTATGAAGTGCTCTTTAGTTACTTTTTTTGAGTAACGACCCCAACACTGGACACACCCAGTGCCGCACACACACACGCACACGCCTTGTAACCCAGCCTCCATCTTCCTTCTTCACAAGTCTGATCTCAGAGAGAGTGCCTCACAGATCTCAGCCAAACCATGACTCAAAGCTGTGAGTCATCGCTGAGGGGCCAGGGATCAGAGCATGAGAGCTCTTCCTATTAGGCAATCATTTTGTGGGGAAGAAAAAAAAAACTTTCGGTCATTAACTGGAGTAAAAAATTATCTGAACTCAATACTCAGTTCTATGATGTTAAAGAAGTATTTTTGCATTGCCATATTTGTTCATCTGTATTGGCTGATCCTGTTACCCCTGGTGACTGTGGTTTTGGAGTCATTGTTGTAGTGTACTTACAGTATGATGATTGCAACCAATGTAGAGTTCAATATTTCCATCAGTTTTTGGAATGTAGTTTGTCATTGTAATTGTAGAGGAGTAGGAGGAAAGGGTGTGTGTGTGTGTGTGTGTGTGTGTGTGTGTCACTGTTGAATATAATCTTGGTGCTGCTTATGATGGAAGTTGACATGCTGGAAAGTCAAGGTTCAACCAAAATACAATATTCTTTGAAACTGACCTTGTATTATTATTATATATTATATATGTATCTCTTTTTATGGTGTTGTATGTATGAATAAAAAAAGATCCATAAAGTTGGGTCAATGCTATGAAAATAATTATCATTATTATCATTAAGGTGAGCTGTTCAAAATGTTGATCCTAGAACACTTTAAATAAATAAATAAATATACCAGCAGTAAGCAAGACAGTGTGCAGGAGTAACCCAAGCAGCTGTCACGTTTCCTCCAAAACATCTTTGGCAAATCAAGTTAGCAGATACAGCTGGTGTTTTAGTGTTATGCAATATTTAGGATCTGTAGATCCTTAGAAATTGGAAGCATTAAAACTGTTGAGCTGCATATCTATAATTAATCTTTCAGATTAAAATGTCCCTGTTTATATCAGTTTAATTTTATTAGGTTACATTGGTTAACTGGGTCTTCAGTTTTATTAGTATGTGAACATTCACCACCATTCACACCCTCTGACAGCCTACTCTGTTTCATAGAGCTACGAGTACATCAGGACTTCATGTACCTGTGTAAATAGATGCCATTCAAGACAGACTAAGCAAATGCCCGCCTTTGATCTTAGACAGATCTACAAGTATATATTATTAATAGTGAGCACACCAGCCGCAAAGACATGACCCTGTATACCTGCCACTCCCACTCCTCATTATTGCCTGATGAGAGCTGAAACATCCCCTCAGGGCTTAGGTGATGCACTAATAGCTGCTGGTGAAGAGAGCAGTCACCCATAGCATACCAAGCTCTAACTACTCATTCATTCAGCCTGAACAAATTGACCCCACTTGCAGCAGCACCTCCTTTCAGCACAAGTTGTAATGCTGGAAATACAAAATGTATAAATAATCATAATATATTTTATTATAAGAAGGCATGTCTGGTGTAGCAGATGGATTAGCTCGCTTGTTTGCTGCCTACGTTCCTCTGAGGAATAAAAGTCAGTGTGTGGGGATTCTCTATTAGTACACTATACAGTAGGCTCATCAAGGACCTTTAGGAATACTGAGTCTCATTCATGAAGTTTTTATTTTATTTTTTTTTATAGTTTTACAGTTTGCTAATAAAAATAAAATTACAGAAACAAATACACCCAGAACGTAAAGGCTCTGCAGATCCACACAGGTGTGTTTAGTTATTCTGGCTGATTAGAGCACTTCTCATGTGGAAGTTAGATGGAGCTACAGTAAGCTGAAAATTTGGTGACTTCATAAAACTTTATATACTCTAGATGCAATGACTGCAATGTAAAAATACTCCATTACAAGTGAAAATCCTACTAAATATAAAAAGTGAAGGAATACATTATGTAGAATGGCCTCTTTTGGAGTGTTATATCATTATTACTAATGCATTCGTGTGTAAGCCAGTGGTTCCCAACCAACCTGTGGGTCGGGCCCCTCTCGTAAGATATACAGTATCTGAGGGGTTGTGAGATGATTTAACAAGGATTAAGAAAAAAAACATTTCTGCTGAACAAACATCTGTCTTTGACTTTTTATACTTCATCTTCATTTTATTTGATTAATTTATTTATATGAATAACACAAATCAACATTTCTGTAAAGATGCCAATGTTAGCAAATTGGCTAATATTCATTCAACTGCAGTCCTATGGCAAGATGTTCTAAAACCAATGAAGGTTTTCCTATTTTATTGTGCAATAAATATAGTTTTACCTCATCAGGCTTCTGATTTTTTTTTCCAATTAAATAACCTCAGAAAGGAACATAATTTCTTGGTAGAACAGTTTGTAAGTCATAGACACACTTGAACTGTGACAACATCACAAGTTTAGTGTTGCTTTAAAGAGTTACAAGCCAAAACTGTTGAACCACAGGTGAAAGTAGCATTTTAATGTAGTAGCTGGTCGGGGTGGAGCTAATTTTAAAACAGTATTAATTGATTTTCATTTGGCCAGTTGAGGGCAGTGGAACAATTGGTAAACACAACATTGACATATTACCACCTTTATAAAGTTGATGTGGCTAAGGTGTTTGCAAACTGTTGCCTATTTAAATATCCCGCAGACAAAAAGGAACATTCACATTAATTTGAAGTTGTGTTTCTGGCCACCCAATGAATGTAAGTTCAATATGCACTCTCCTTTTAGCTCTGGTCTGGTCTCCAGGGAAATATCTGACTCTTTAGCCGCTAAATGCTCCACTATGTTCACCAGCTAGTCACTGGCTTTGCCTGCTGTTTGATGCTGGGCAGGGAGCGTACAGTGGGTTTTTTGCTGAACAGCTGCTGTTGCTGCTGGAAATGGTGTTGATGAGAGCGCGGAGAATTAACAAGAACCATAAAGTTACATCCGTAAAACCAAAACAATGAGCTGAAAGATGAACAGTAAATTATGATTCAACAGCTACTGTGTAAATATATAGGGAGCTACATACTGTACGTGCAGAATGAGAGTGGTCATAATTTTACTCAGAGATCAGAGTCTGGGTGAAAATACAGATCATATTTATGAATTATATGAACATGTGGGTTGTGCATGACTTGGATTGCTTGTTAAGGCATGTTGAGAGATTGGTGATACCTTCATTTGTTGATTGCTTAGCACTAATTTAATGTTTTTCATAGCTTAACTGTTAAATTTTTAAACATGGACCTAGTTTAAAGAAGGGTTGTAAAATCCGTCTATTTTCTTTGGTTTTCTCATTCCTGCCATTTGTTATCATGTTTATTCAGCCATACAACATGCTGATAGCAAAAGAACAGTTGCCAAGTTCCCACAATGCAATGTGCTGTCTGGGCTATATGTTTTCCTGCATTTGTTGGCACGGCAAATAAATGGCTCTTATTTCCAAGTAATCATTTCCTGATATTTACTTTGCCTCTGTGAAAGGAGCAGACAGCATTAGATTTACTGTGGCTCTTTGTTGCTTCATGTAATGGGAACATTGAGGAAAAGAGTTTCGTTACTGTTGGACATAAACAGAAGCTTGTGTCTCCAGTTTTGTCTTTACAACTTTTAAATTAATAAATACATTTATGGCAGTGGTGATTAGAGAAGCAAGCTTGTGACCAGAAGGTCATCTGTTCAATTCCAACTGACCGGCAGGATAAATCTGGGTGGGGAAAGTTAAAAGCAGAGCTTGCCCCGCTCTCATTACTACCACTGAGGTGCCTTTGAGCAAGGCCCTTCCAGTGGAGCTGCTCAGTGGCCAGCAGATCAGGCTGTGGTTATACTGGGCAGTGGCGGTGTGTAACTGTTTGAATGTGTTCAGGGTGTTCCTGAAAAAGAGAGCATTGCTCTCTGTGAAACTCCCCCTGAATAAATAAACGTTAGATTCCTTTGGAGGAATCCAAATAAGATAGGCTAGCCTCAAAGAGAAAGAAACTGATGGCAGACAGTCAAGTGAAACATTTCGAAGATGATCACCTGAAGTCTCAAAAGGCCAAAAGTGGTTAATACTAGTTAGCAGACTGGTCACCTTACAGCAAAATCTGCTCAAACACACATTTAGATACTCGGCTAGTAATGCGAATTGAGGTAAACCCTTTTATTTTTGGTTGGTGCTGTTTAAAATGTTGCTGATTAACTAACCTACGGTGATTTTACCTTGTTTTACAGTGGCTTTGTTTGGCCCAGCGACAGCGTCGTTTGCTCAGTGAGGAACCCTGTTAGCCCATATATAATTTTTTTGGGTGAGAGCAATTTGCTTCTTAGGGCATTGTAGCCGGTGGTGAATGATGTGTGTCTATACAGCTGCGCCTTTTTGTTTTCTGTGTAAAACCCCTCACACCAGCTGCGTAGTGAAGCATATCAACTCTTCAGAAAAGTAGCAGTTTTATCACATCTGGTCCCCTGATCGACACATCCTGGCTACACAATGTGGTCAGTGCGTGTTGCACTAAAAGGATGGAGTTTCATTGCAGCCAATCATGTGCAGCAGAGAGAACTGGACTCCCTGGGCTTTGGTGAAAAATATCTCTGCACACCTGAATGTGTGATAGGTGCATCATAGGGCATCACAATTCTAATAAGTAAAAAAAACTCCTGCAAACTCCTCGCTTACTGCTGGTATATTTATTTATGACATTTCGGTCTACACAACTCTTATTAGGTATAAATGATATATGCCATATATAATATGCCAGCAGTAATTCAATACCCCTAGTAGTAAATTGGAAACTCAAATTGCGATTATTTTGACAGATATTGCGATATGAGTCACGATTTAAGTGGGAATGGTAATTTTTGCATTTCATTTTCACTGAAAAAAATGTCAAAATGATGTGATTTTTGCTGGGGTCTGTACCAAACAAGCATGATGTTCCCTTACGTCCGTAGAATGTGATTTGTAGGCCAGAGCATCTCTGTAGCACCACAATGCTTCATTTATAATGCTATATGTTGTGACACATCTTACCTTGATCAAAAAATATCAGCTCCTGCTATTTGGATATTGCACTTGGCCATGTTGCGATTTCGATAATATTTCAATTGATTGTTCAGCCCTAATATATTCATATAACACTAACAACATGTCCAGGTTGCTAACAAGAACAAATTAACTTGTGCCTGGTTTCCTTTGTATTTATATCTTGCAGTGGATATTTTTCAGGGTTCAGAATCAGATCGTGTTATGTATTTATTTACCGGTGAGTTATGACCTGCGTGGAAGCAAATACCGAGGAAATATGAAGTGGTCACATGATATTTCCTAACAAGTTGACGAGTACACCATTTAACAATTCACCACGCTGCAGTGGGTTATGGGATGCTGAGGGCTGCAAAGGCCACACCAGATTTGTCCTCCAAGTTTTTTCAGCTGCGTTCAGAGGAGCCATGAGAATGGCTTTGTAGGCTTCTTATAATGTATTCAGTCTTGAAATGCAGCCCCTGAACTGGGATGCAGCAGTTCTGTCCTGAGGTTAGAGAATATGTCATGACCCCGATTGGAGGATCCAAACCAAGCTGATAAGACTTTTCTGTAAAATGTCACTGTAAAAAACCCACGTGCTCAGTCAGCTGCTGTGAATTTGCTTGGGTATATACAGTTATGTACATTGTCTCTGAACAAATACACCCACACACAGGTGTAAGCACAGACATAGATGAACACACATGGTTGAACACAAATCTCTTGATACACAGCCCATTTTACAAAAAACACAGCATAACACTGCAAAGCTCAGTTAGGTAGCTGCTGAAAAGAGTACAATTACTGCCGCAGGTTTCAACATCCAGGACCAGATACATTTTCATGGTTCATACATTCAGATAGAAAAACAAAAGTTAATTACTGAGTTCTGGGAACAAAGCAACATCACTAAAAATAAATCAGATGGGGCAAGAAACAGTGTCAATATCTGATTCTGAGTATGTTTTTTTTTTTTTTTAAAAGATACTTTTTTTGCCTTTTATTTTATAGTGACAGTAAAGATTCAGACAGGACATTGATTACGTTTGTAAAATATGCGTCTTGACCACTAGGCCACCAGTGCCATTTTATTAATTGTTTGAAGGTCTCGTTTTTATAAGCTTCTTCTTCCAGCCATCTCGGTGGGCCCAGCATTATTCAACACAGGTTAATTGAAATGTAAAAAAAAAAAAAAAAAAAAGGCTGCTTATTTACAATCAATACACCTTACCCAGACAATTATTTTGATTAGTGTAATTATACACTGAGCCGATTACCTCCAAGTTCTTTGTATCTTCATCAAAGACTCACTTGTTCATTTTAGCAACTACTGTGGAAATAAATGGGCTTAAACGTACTACAAGGAGTTTTTAACTGGTTATGAAAAGGTCTCAATTCAAGACTGATGCCTCTATATGACCTACGTAAGCAAACGAGGCCATCAGCAAGAAGATTGACTATGTCTGTATAGTCAAGTTTCTGTTATTCTTAATTCCCTGCGAAATCAGACGAAACGATTTTCCACGCAGAGCGGAAGAACCTGTTAACATTTTCCCAGGCAAAATTTCACAGTGAGTAGTACGTTAGCCAGTTGAAAGGGAGCAGGAGATTTTTCTTCAGAAAACTTTATTTTTTATGTTATATTTTGTGGTTATGGCTGACACTGGGGCAAGATCAGCAAAGGGAAAAAGAAAAGAATTGATCGAAAAACAGCTATGTCTTGCTGTTGGCTTATTATTATGAAGACATAACATTACTAGGGAATGTTGATAACTTTAGTTTTCTCAACAAAATTACTATTACCGAGCAACCAAATCTGTTAGTTGTAGGCTTACATGTAACCTAGGTGTATGAATGGTACTAAAACAAAGTTTCAGTGAAAGACTCATTCCCCCAAAATGCACCACAGATCGCAACAGGAAGTCATTCCTGCCTGTGGCCATCAAACTCTTTTATTCCTCCCGCTAAGTGTTAGTCTGTATGACCTTAAGTCACTAAACTGGACATTGGATCATTAACATCACTGCAATACTTGAAATATTGTGCAATATTCTCTGTTTGGTACTCCTGTGCAATATACTGTTTTCAGTTTAAAATTCCCTATTTATTGATATTTTTTAATACTTATATTACTGCTGTGCAATATCCACCGTCTAATAATCTGGTTAATCTGCTACACTTGACAGTACTCATTATTGCACTATTACTACCTGTAAATACACTTGTACTTACACTTATTTCAGCTTTTATACTTATATCCACTTTATTCTTAATTTATCTTAGCTGTATTATAGTGTATTATATTTTGAGTTGCTTAGTACTTCTATCCCTGTGTGCACTGACGTGATAGTGAGCAGCTGTAACGAAAGAGTTTCCCCTCGGGGATCAATAAAGTATTTCTGATTGACTTTGTTTCACCATCATCATATTACAGTTATTAATCTTACATAGCCACAAATAGATACATTACCTCATCGCTACGCATCCTGCAAACAGCTGTTTAAAAAAGAAAAGAGTATTAAAAATAAGTTGTGTCTTTCTTTCACTCGCTTCCAAAACAAATGCACATGCTAGCCAGGTCAAGGTCTTTACTACACGAGGTGGTGGAAACAATACCGCTTTTGTCCACAGGAGCCGCCAGAATCAACACATAATGAAAGTTCCTTGTAGTTGCTTTAAATAAAAGCATGACACTCAGTCAATGCACCTTTTTTATCGGATTACAGTCTATTTTGTAGTTAATTATAGTATATGGGTCTATGAGGGTGTCATGCCCAACACAATGACTCAGGGAGAGTAAATCAGGCTGTAGATGCCAGGCATAATTGTAAGGGTGCAATGAGTGTGATCAGATTCTTTTATGATAAAAATTCAGATGCAAAATGCAGTTTAATACAAGGTGTAAATTAGGTCTAGACTAATATTTAACATACATTACAATATAAATTAGCTGACCGTTAAGAGGATCAGCCTTCCACGCCGTTGGTCACTCAAAATTTATGGTAGTTTGGGTTTGTTCTCCATTCCACCAATCTAGGCACATTTGTATGCATTACCGTTGTAGTGATTTTACAAATTATTGATGTGAAGAATGTGTGGCATCTTAATCACCTGAAGTTTTCCTACTTTTACTTCCTACTTTTGGTGGTTTTTGTGCTGCTTGGTATTAAATCCATGTTTGTCTTCAGGAATGTAAGCCATTATTTGTGACCTTTTTAAGATGCTGAATTTCAAACAGAGTAGGCGGACATAAATGATGCACTACATAAGTATACATCTGTCGTCTAATCGATGCTCACTCAGAATGCTGCACACAGTGTTTGGTCTGAGGCTCTGGTTGTAAAACTGTTGAGGGATTTACCTCACTTTAATGTGATATTAGATATTCATGAGAAACGGATGCATCTAGTGCCACTTTAAAATGGACGTCTACAAACGGGAAACTATATGGAACAGAAATTATAGCAAGTCCTGCAGTCTCCCAAATGAATATGATCACTGCCTGAGAGGTAATTCAACATATCTGAAAAGCAGAGATAGTATTATTTGTGTAATAAAAGATGAATAAATAAATTATGTCATGCATTCTCCATATCTGCCTCAGTGAGTTGATCAAATGAACATTTATAATGCAAGCACTAACAATAAACTCTCTGCTACAGGAACGATGGATTATAGTGATCTGACATCGGCTGCCTGATCTATCGTCCATTCCTGTAATTTGTCCACATTTTTGTCCTCAGTTGACAATAATGTGGATGGATGTTTAATATTTAATATGCAGGAGGGAGGTAATGTAGCCTCTGGCCCCCCAGAGCCAAATCTCTTCCCGCTTCCTGTGCTGCTGCTGACTTTGCAGGATGTCCTCAGCCACTTAGCCACTCAATTACCACTAAACAGCTATCACGGCCCATTTCTTTCAAAGGATACACACAAACACAGTGGTCAAGTTCACACATGTACATACAACATATTTAAAATTGGATAGATGGGAAAATGGAAACACATTGGTGCACAGATACACAAACAAACATTTTTAATTTATCCAATGCAGCTTTGCTCAACTCAACTCAACCACATTCCTCTTTAATTTATTTTTCTTTATAGAGACACCTTTGGTGATAAACACTTATTGGTGTGATGATTTTCGACCACACAAGCTTTCCTTGGAAATAGAGTTGCAAAGCGAGAAGAGTAATTTCAGGCGTCAGGGTTCCTTTAATTTCCTGCATAGACAACGTTAGGTGACTGACAGTTGGATGCACATGAAACTCTCCCTGTGGAACCATCAATACAAAAGATGAAAAACTGTCAAGTGCAACTCACACCGCGTCGCGTTGCTGTCTAGAGCATCATGTCACGGCATAGCACACACCGGATTCATCATACAGACAAAATAAGATGCTGCCGGTGCACAGGTTTGACTGATTTGCACCTCTGTATTCTTCACCATAGCAACAGTGGCTGAGACTCACAGGTATCATTTATAGCCATCTGTCATAACAGACTGGAGAAAAAAGCATGGTTTCTCAGAAACGAGCTTGAAATAATTAAAACTGCCAACCATAACATAAACCTATGGTTCATTTATTCAGGAGACTCCTGTGTTTCTATGTTGAGGAACATGAAGTATATCATTTAAAGAAAACTCGTTCATGTTGGCTTGTATTTACAAATAGAAATAATCCTAACTTTTTTTACTCAGTCTTTCTGTTGCTCTGCTTCTTTCTTTTCCTCTCAGCCTTTACACACACACACAGAATACCGGTAGACATAAGCTGACCCCGATATCCAACAAGGGTCACTTTGTGATATTAGGCAATAAAAACCAAGGCTTCTGTGTGGAACTGCAGATCAGTGAAGCTTTGATTTTCTCACGTTGTCCTCTCTGGCATCATCCGTAGAGCCTGTAGTGCCAACAAAACCAATAAAAGGCAGCTGGAAATATCAGTGTGGGCTTTCTTCAGGAAAGCAGAGATATTGAAGACAGAGGGCGACAAGAATAACACCGCTTTTAATGAATTGTCAGATTATTTTTTCTGGAGCGGCAGCGTTGGAGCTTAGTAGTAAAATGTCTTTGATTTTGGACCAGCTGGCATTTTCTGTAGCTGTGTCTGTTTTGGGGGTTGCTGGTATTTTGTGTGTGAGGGGCTCTATTTTTGGGCACTAGCAGTGAGTATGCATACAAATGTCCATTTTCTTAACATACAAAAAAATACACACACATTAATTGTAAGAACAGACTCACGCACCAAAAACCTACCAGGAAGCCACTGCAAAAACTAGGGGAATATTTACTAAGGATTTGCAGCCCTTTTTAAGGCCCTAAACAGTCAAATAATGTTTGTCTGTATTTGCTAAAGTGCTGCACAGACGTTTTGCATTGGTTTAATAGAACAAAAGCTGCACTGCTAAAAAAAACGTGTGTTTTGGCTCATACAATATGCATTTTAAAATTCTGTTTAAAAGTGAACAAGACTAACAGTCTATAGCCATGCTAGCAGCTCTGTGAGGCACAGCGGTGCGTTGAGCTGAACGCTAAGAACATGCTAACATGCTCACAATGACAATGCTAACATACAGATGTTTAGCGGGTATGATTTCAGCATTGTGTATCATCAAACTTTAGCATGTATGCATGCTAACACTTGCTAATTAGCACGTATCACAACGACAAGAAGGAGGAAAAGTCAGGGGATCACCAAAGTCAGTAGGATTCATCCTCTGGACATCATGAAAGTCTATACAGAGGGAATGGAAATGAATATCAATAACTACCCTCTGATTTATCATTGACCTGTGGCATGGGAAACTGAAATTTAAAGAGCAACATAGCACCAGCTGAAAGTCTTGTTTTTATATTGACATGCAGTGTTGTACAAGTGTACTCAGTGTACACTTGTGTCAGTACACCATGACATCACTGCTGGGTGTGGTTACAGGTGCAACAAAGCACACTTAGGATATATTTTTCCTGACTTTTGATAGTTCACAGCAGGTCCAGTCGAATGTGATATGATTTAAGTAGCCAATTAAATAATTATTAAGTAGGCCTATTACTTTGTTTATACCAGTTTAAAGCACTAATCTAAGTAAAGTTTTCAGAACTACCAAAAATCTCCCACATTATTTTTCATAACTCCTGTTTTCAGTATTGTTTTTTATACTGGAGTTTTTATTTTTTTTATTTAGTCACTGATCTTTTTGTTGAGCTGACAAAATAAGTCTTAACTAATATTTCCTCACATATAGTGCAGCCTTCCCCTTGCAGGAATAATGCATAGTTGTAGTCCCAAGTGTCTTCTCTTTGAACAATATTCCAATATTTTACATTCAGCAGCAGAGAATACTTTATTTTTCCCTTCATTGTTTTCCAGACATGCACGAACACGTCTTCAACAACCCAGCATCAGGTCTTATTTCACTGCGCTTCATGCAAATCAGATGAACTGCTGCAGGACTCACTTAGACTACACATGTAAATAAGTACCCAGCTAAATTGAAAAGAGCGGTGATATAAAATTTTGCACCTCTGATGGTAATCTAATCTGCAATAAATATCTACCTTAGTGTCTTCTTATTCTCTAACCATGCATCCTCATCTGCTCCTTTTTGTTTGACCTTCTCTCTCCCTCTGTTTCTTTCTTTCTCTTCAAGATGATTTACATTGGACATTAGTCAGCTACAGGGATGCTCTCAGTCCCTCTTCTAATCACTTACTGGACCTGCTCCATAGCAATGGGCCTGCATGCTACCAGGCTTTTAAAATGCCTGCATTGCAGGAGAGACGGAGTATGGTGAAAGAGAGAAATGGAGAGATGTGAGGGAGGTGAATTTATAGTATGTGTGAGGGGAAAATGGCTTTTTTTCCCATTGGCAGACTGACATTTCATTGGTGTGATTGGAGAGAAATGTAGCAGCAAGGGTTAGGACACAAGCCAAGAATGGAAGCTTTAGACAGTGTTTGATGGAGGCTCAAGCTGTGCCAAGAGTCTGTTTCCATTACAGAGGACTTTATATACAGTATGCTGCAGAGTGGAAAAAATCTTACCTGAGGTTCAGGGTTGGGCCATATGATTATGTATACATTATGTATACATCAGAGTTTTCCAATGTTAGCAATCCATTTAATATCTCTGGTTCTATTAGGCCATTGTGGTTAATGTTATAAATTAATGAGCATGACTGCTTTATTGGATTCACATGATTTTCCAGCTGTTTAATTAACTGGACTGGACAAAAGACATTAGACATTCCCATGGGGTTATTTTATCTATTAAGTTTAAATTTCCAGATATTTCTCATCCTAGAACCACCTAATTTAAAAAAAATACAATTCCTATATCAAAAACGTATAAATAATTAAATCTGAAATGCTACCAGTTATATCAAATATTTGAAATGGGACATATTTTATTTTGAAGGGAAAAAAGTAAGGACAAGAAAAAGGGAAAGAAAGTGAGCTCTGGGTTTCGGATCAGTGTTAAAAAGAACAAAAGAGAAACACAAGTGAGCAAAAGGGGGTTAGAGCCCAACAGGGCCTGACTGTGCCACACTGTGCACGGTCACGACCTGTTAACACACTGGGCCCTCTATCTGCTCTGAGACGCTGATCCTTTATTTCTTGAGGTAGTGTACACCAGGGGCAGTCTTCAGAGGACAATTCAATGTCACCAAATCTGAAAATGTCAGTGAGGACTATATACTGTACTGTCTGGATTTTCCTTAGTTTCTAAGCATGCATATCACACAGAACAAACTGGGATTTAGTCAGTGCAACGACAATTTGATCTCCCTGTGGTTTCTGTAATAACCAATGTACCAAGTAAGAATCGCGTGCAAATTTGGCTACAATCAGCCATATTAGAAGCTGCTACATTGTCCTCGTGCTGTGTACATTCTGGCAGGCGTAAAAATAAGTCGGTATATCATCCCAGTGAGTATTGCATGCCTTTGTGGAGTATAGTTCTTGCATTTGACATTCACCCTACTACATGTTTATTTTTACTCAAAGTGTTCATTACATGGTATATTTGATGATAATAAATGAAATCTCAGTTGAAATAGTTGAGAGCTAAATGAGGGAAAGCTTCCCAACAACAAAGACATTTGGTTTGGCAGCAGCACACGTGAGAAATTAGAGCTCACACTCTTCCTGCTCACATACCTCTACATCTTTTCCTCCTCTGCTTTCAGTGTCTTGTTTTCTCAGGCTTGTGTGGAATAAGAGACATCTGGGGAGAAATGGATGCACGGCAAACCTAGCGATGGAGCAGCCAAGGCTGTGTTTGTTTTGGATTCAGGTCGTAGATGAGGTTTATGACAGCTCTGCTTCCAGGCATGCGACATGACAAGGCATCTTATGAGTTTCAGGCTACATGAATGGCAGACGAATTCAAGAAGATGAGGAGGAGAGGAGTGGGCAAAGTTTGCTTGCATGTCCTTAGATGTGTTGTGAGTTTGAAGCAGGATCACAGCCTTTGTTGCATCACATCTCCCGACTTTCCTTTTTTTCCCCCCAAAGAATTATCTTTTAAGGCATGATTTGTGATAAAGGTTCCCTGCTGGATTCCAACCCAGGACATTGTAGTTACAGAATACAGCACAGTACACGTCTTAGAGCACTTTGCCATCTTTTTGCTCACCCTACATTGTATGTCCTAAACTCCCCAAAAATAACATTAAGAAAAGAGTCAAAAAATCACATTAGAGCAAAGTAACAGTAAGGAATAAGTGCTTCCGAATATGTCAGTTTTCTTTCCACCTGTGCATTAAGGAGAATGTGGTCAAGAGTATTGGTGGCTACTTGTGGGGTTGGCGAGCCACTATAGCTGGCAAGGTAACATACTAGCTACCCAGGAACATGCTAGCGGTAGCCAGCCACAGTTGTGAGCTAGCTGGCTTACTAACTGCCAGTTAGAACATCAGTGCTAACTGGACAAAAAGTTAGTTTATTCAAGGGACATAGTTTGTACTATCGACTCCTGTCTCACAACTGACTGTGAACCTCTTTTGTGAAGGAGTTTATACTGCTGCTGATGACGCTTACACAAATGTGGTGGGTTTTACACAGCTAATATCATAGATTTCTCTATTTTAGACTCTCCAGCTCTATTCCCTCAATGGTCAGCTGCTGTGGTTTGCTATTGGTCAATGATGCCAATTCATTTGTCAGAGTTCACCCAAATGGAACTCTATACAAAACATCCATTCAGATTTACTTTGACTCTGTGAGCCAATTCACTAATTGCAGTGATTCTACATAATGAATTGATTTTGCTCTGAAGTTTTGTTGTCATCAATGCCGGTCTGACTGGACCTCAAGAGTTGAAGATCTTGTGTGTTTTACTAATTACTTTATTGGGAGATGATGATGTGATCTTTTATCAGGAATTAGACTATTTACACAGGTGTAATTAATATTCTCGGCTTTATCTGAGGACGATCTGTGGTCAAAACAATGTCAGTTCACATAAAATAGAAGAATTAAGACAACAGTATGCAGGTATTTTTTGTCTTTGCTTTTGATAAGGTCCCACTTGTGTTTTTCCACACTACTGTAACCTGTAGTGTAATTGCTTGACTGCCTTGTCAACTGTCAACATTGATCGATGCATTACACTTTGTACCGAGCAAGGAGTGATGCTTACAGCTGTGGAGAACACTTTTCAATAAAGGCCACTCTGGTATAAACTAACCCATCTCTCCCAGGGCTCTTTTATGTCCAACTCACAGGTCCTCAGCAATCACCAAGCCAGCAGATCCTCCATTATCCTCAACACAAAGGCTCGTTGAAGTCTCAGTAAGTGAGGGACAGCCATCAAAGTAACACAACAGCTTCATCAATTTGTTGAGAGCTCAGACTTTCTCTGAGAAATAAGGTGATTATGTTGTAGCGTTCTTGTTATGGTGTTTACTTGTGTGTGTTTGTGGAGGGAGAGATTAAAAGCTGTTCACAGAAGATGTTTTTGCAAGATTACTTTCTTCTGGCCAAATCATTTAAGGTGATACTTGGAGGAAAAAGAGTACTAGTTAGGGCAGCTGTCGATCACTGAACACAACACTGAATCCCAAATTGCTGCCAATGCATGTTTATGAAAAAAATGTAAGTCGTTTTGGATAAAAGCATCTGCCAAATGAATGTAATGTAATAAACCAGTGCAGGCATTGTTCCTTGGCTGAGCTCCAGCACTCACTATGATGAGACTCCATAACAAGCACCTGGTACTGACACACTCCCACAAAGAAACCACAAGAAAATGGTTTTCTAAATCACTTGTGTAGTAGAAAAAGAATCTCTTTGTATTCATGTCTGCTCGTAATGTTTCTCCTACCCTGCTCCATGCCTTCATACTGTATAATACATATACAGTATATTATATATTACCATTTTTTGTTTTTATGCATTTTTGTGCAGTCTTTTGTTCAATCTTGTTAGATTGCATGATGCTGACTTGATTGATGACCATTTCTGTTCACTGTGAAATGGATACAGTAAATATAAAACTGAAAGTGAAGGACAGAGAGAAACTGGAATCTTCATAAGACATTGATTATTGTTAGTGATGGGGTAATTATGAAATCATGCCAGTTTTGTATGAGGACACATTCTTAGTGTGTACTGTATTGTTGTTCTGTGAGTGAGTGAGTTCTAATTTAATTAATCTGAAAGCAAAATAATTATGAACACAAATGATAAAATACATTCTGTCACAGGAGCAGATAGTTTAATAGAGATTTAAACAAAAACATTGTCTGCGTCAATAACTCTGTCCAACCCACCGACCGCCGCCCCCTATTTTTTTGGAGTATGAATTCGACAGGTAGAGAGTAATCTCAATTCTTACACATTGCACCTTTTTAAAGTTCTTCCAAGTGATACTGTTCTTCACAGCGACATTTCCGCAGTTAATCATTTTCACTTTGTGTTTATTGCTACTGCAGGATAAAAAAGGCTATACTGTACTGCAAGGAAGTAACTCTACTGTACAGTACTGTACTGAAATACAGCTTTGAGATACTTGCACTTGATTAGTTCCATTTTATGTCACTCTATACTTTAACTACATTACACTGCATTTCAGAGGGAACAGCAGCCCTAATACTCCACTGTACCACTGGGTTCAGCTAGAACGTTAACAAGTGAAAGCTGAGTCATCAATATTACCAGAAGTTGTGACTTGTCATCCTCAAAAAATCTTCAACAAGTTTGCGGAATGAGATTTTTAAAACATGTCAAAGACAACATCTTATGGTTTCAAACAGATTCCCCACTGGAAAAAAATTATTTAATCGCTTATGAGTTCCACCTCATATGGCATGTGCTTGCACACCTTATAATCAGATTCTAATGGAGAACAGTGCTGTGTATTTTAGGGTATGTGCTTTCCTTTGTGGGCTCAGCACAGCTACAGAGTGATATCCATACAGCACACCACTGCCCAGCCAACTCTCTCTCTCTCACTCTCACTCACTCACTCACTCACTCACTCACTCACTCACTCACTCACACACTCACACACACACGGATCAGAAATATTCAGAATTTTCTTCAGATCTATGCCAGCTTCCAGGCAGAATGGCTGGCATATGTTTGAGGTACATTTTTGCAGAACATACAGGCCTTGTAAGTGCTGCCAGGAGCTGGGTTTGCATGTGGAATCCAGACGCATTGTAGAGGGAAACCAGTCTTGGACATGTCTCTCACTCTTACTCTCTCACACACACACGCACACGCACGCACAGACACACACTGTAGATACACACAAATTACACAGACACGCATTCTCATGATTATCTGTTATCTGGGCTCGAAAGGCTATTTAGTACATTTACATGTAATGTTTTAAACATTTGAGACATTTCAGCATCCCCCACATGCAGAGTAACCAACTGGAACTGCAACAGATTCATCTTAAGACATATTTTCTATTTCTAGTGGTATGTAGCCATGCAGATAGGTTCAAATGCTATTAGGGTTGTAGCACAGGTCTCAAAGGCGAATAAAACCAAAACTATCTTCATTTTCAGACACTACAAGGGCGACCCTCAACACAAAAACAGTCTGTAGTGTTTGTAATTGTTTCTCGCTCTGTTTGCCTTGATCTCTGTCACCATGGACACATAAGCACATGGTGACAAACGCTATGGATGCCCCCTCACAGTACATAGCTCCCGGTTGCCTACACAGTGTGTTATTTGCAATGGGCTTAAATGTGCACAACAGGGCATCATGCAGCGATAAGCAAACATTTTCCACAATTGAAATATAAGAATATTTATTTTTTGGTGTCTTGTTTTGAGATTGTAACCTTAAACGTTCTTATTTACGCAGAAAACAGGGTGTCTCTACAGTCCCAAAGTACTCCTTGTAGGAAAATAAATCACAAAGCACCCCCTGACTGTATTCTTCAAATATGTTTCCGCATGAGCTGTCATGCTCAACAGAGGAGAAATCATGTCGATTTCAACAGTGTGACAATATAACTCAGCTGTCACTGTCGGAGAACATTCTTTCATCTACTTTCAAAAAGATATTTACCAATAACTGCTCCCTCTCTTCTACAAATCTGTGTGTGTATCTTGCAGGTATCTCCAAATTGTTATTGTATGCACTGTTGCGCAGAGGGACCCTCTCAGCTTATGTGTTGTGTTACGTCTCTGAAACTTTCTCAAACAAACTTGTCATCGACATCATTGCGGAAAACAATGCCACACTATTATTCTGAAGTGTACTGTACTGTAATTCCTGCGCCCGACAATGGCTTTAGACCTTCTCCCTGACGAACGACAACATGTTTGTTTCTGGTGTGGAGGTATTATCAAGTAACTGATTCTCCAAAGAATTATGCACTCTACAACGGTATCTGTGTGTTTGTGTACTCTGACTTGCTCCTCAGTAGTGTGAGAATAAATGATGGACTAGCCATTATAGTTATTTGTATGCACATCTTCACATGACTGCATCACTAAATGGTTGAAGCAAACAATGCAGCATACAGTACTGAAGTCACAACACAAAAGTCCTGCTAGATTCTCTATTGTCAGGCTTTGAAATCTTTAATCCTGCTATTCAATCATGGTGTCAGTTTTTCTCTCAGACAGGGACCTTGATTATAGACAGATGCCGACTGAAATATTTTTTTCAAGTTGCAATTCTCTTCTACTTTTCAATTATGATTCCATTACAAGCTCTGTGTCAACACATGAATTACTGCAATTGCACGGTAAGAGGTTATAGAACCATGTTCAAAGAAATCAAGCAGACTTTTGCCTCTTCCTTCAATTTGAATATGTGACCAGTGTGCTCTATCTTGAAGTCTTGCAGTAGAAGTGTTGCACTGTACAGTTCAGGCCCCAAGTCTGCAAGCAGAGTTATCACACTTCTATTTAAAAATCACTTGCTGCAATGTGGTGGCACATATTTTATGTGTGAGAGCTGCCAGTTAAAATATGCATGAATGCATAGGTTTTCAAGCAGGTGAGAGACAGTACATCATCTCAATGTTTATTTTGGTCACTTCAGTGTATACTCAAACACAAAATTTCACACAAAACATATACTGTAAACTAACCAGATTAATGGAAGAAATAAAACCTTTTCTTACCTGCTACCATCTTAGAATAATGGCACTGACATAGATGCTCTGTCAATACGTTCAACAACCTTTTGTTACAAGGAGTCTACAGCAGCGTTGCCAGATGTGTGATAATTATCATATTTGTACGATAACTTCGCCCTATGTATGATCAATAATGTCATAATGTACGATAATCTGACCATTTTGTGACGCTTACAGTTAGTAGTTTGTTTTAGTCTATGCTGTCTCATTCAAATTAATTTCCCGATGGATCCTGCATCTGTTTATGCATCTCTCCTTATGTCCTCTTTCCAGCCAATCATGTTTCGTGGAGGCTATGTTGATCATGAACGTGACTTGCGTGGCGACGCAGTAGGCACAGCTGTCATTTTCCAGGCTCCTCCGCTCGACATTGAAAAGAGTTTGCACAAGAAGATAATTAGCTAACAGGGGGCAGGCGAAGAGGAGGGCAGAGTCGTTGCCGAAGTGGAAGCAGCCACATCGCCAACAAACATACAGAAATGAGTGGGAAAGCTACCCTAATTTTGCTGGATGGCTAAAACCTGTTGCAGGCTGTGACAGTAAAGCCTTTTGTCGCTGTTGCAACATACAGATGGTGGCTGAGATGACAAGTCAAAGAAACACCAGGAGAAAAAGAAATGTCTGACCCCAACGCAAAGGTCAATAGCACATTGCTTACAGAAAATGTCTGAAAAAGACCTGCTAGATACAGCAGAGGTAAAGTTGGCGGGGTTTTTCCGCTGAGCACAACATAGCAATGAGGGCCTCAGACCATCTTGTGGATGTGGATCTTTAAGGATTCGAAAACAGCACAACACTTTGCCGCACGAAGTCAACTGCCATAGCCAAGCATGTTATTGGCGACTGTTGCTTCGAAAATCTATCAGATGACTCAAAGCTTACACCACTAAACATGATGTACCTGGGTGTGAAGGTAATGCAGCAGGTCCAGATCAGATCGCACCAGCCACCCTGACGGATTTTCATGTACGCTGTCGGAAGTTTCTTCGGGTTGCCTGCGGAGAAATAAAGAAATGCTTCGACTTTGATGGTGTCCTCCTAACCCATAATCCAGTGCCTATCTCCTTTGGCCGATGCCAAGGCACGAGCAGAGCATCCCTCTCCACTTCCACTCATGCAGACAGTTAATCGACTTAACAGATGCAAACCTTCTCCAAGCCATTGATGACCAGTGGAGGAGATTGCCTCTCGTGACCTTGGATGAAGACACAAAGACAGTGGGTGTGGATGAATTCTGGCACCATCTCTCTACTTTGGAAGACTTTGGGGGAGTAAAGGTATTCAGCGAACTATGAAGGTTTGCCCTTGATGCACTTGTGTTTCCGCATTCCAATGCATCATGTGAACATGTTTTTTCCAAAGTGAACATTATCAAAACCAAACCACCTCAACCGTAAAAGGACTGCCCCAGCCCCATCAACATCTGGCACACCGGCAGAGGATGTAGCAGCCACAGACAGCGACTCATGGAGCTGGAGCTGCTTGAACTTTCAAACTAAGGTAAGGTGTGAGTTAACAAAAGAGTTTCCCCTCGGGGATCAATAAAGTATTTCTATGTTATTTAAATGGATTCTGGGGGCTGTTAGCTTAGCATAAAAACTGGTGAACAACAGCTGGGTTTAGTAACTTCCCGGAGTCTTGCCATCACAGTGAGGTAGGATAGATAAACTAATGAGATACAGTGTGTTAATAAGTGAGCTGTAGAGGTGCTGGTAGGTGTGTTTTAAACTTTGGAAAGAGCCAGGTTAGTTGTTTCTCCCTGTTTCCAGTCTTTAGCTAGGCTAAAGGCCAGCCACAGAGTGGTATTGATCTATTCATCTCCCTTGAATTTCCCAAAATGTTGAACTATTTTAATATTACTCATGAAGGTCATATGTACATTTTCTTAAATTGAATAATACTTGAACATTTGAAATCATTCACCAGAGAATTCCATAGTTTGACTCAGCATACTAAAAAATACACATCACCTTTAACGTACAGTAGTATAGGCATACTATTTTTTTTTTCCTTCTATGATCATCACCACATAGTTCTTACCACCTTTGAAAAGTCTAGCTTTTGATGAGTTGATTTTTTTCCCAAACAGTTATATTATTAAACCGTATGCAAGTCAGCAGTGGTCAACTTGAACATCTTTGATGCTTCATGAGACTGTGTAGACGAAAGAGACTTTACTCCACTAACTTGTTTGTATAATCAAAAGGCAAGCAGCCACAATAAAAAATATATAAAGTATATGTACACCCACATTTATGATAAGAGTTAAGTGTTTGTGACCAATCTTCAAGTTATTAACAAATTATAGCTAATATTTTATCTATGCAGCTCCTTTCTCTTCTTTTTTACCTCACCATTTTGTCTTCACTGCTGGATACAGTGAGAATTTATTGAAAACCAATTCAACAGTTATCTCCAGTATACAATCAGGTATACAATCAGGCATACACACCCCATCATCTGTTCAGATAGCCAGTTCCCTTCAGACCACCTCTGTTCCCACAAAATTGTAAAACACTGTAAAAAATATTCTAGTAATCACTATTCATAGAAACAGTTTTTACAGTAGAAGCACACCCAACACAGGAACTCTTGTAGAAGCTGTAGATACAAGCCACCTACAGAAACGATGCATGCTCATGCATTATTGCATTGCTTATTTCTTGAGAGAAAGCTGAAGAAAAGGGTCAAAAACTACGCTTCTCACAGCAACATCAGGTCAGGAACAATTTGTTTAATTCTGGCCTTAAAACCACTGCATGCTCATCTTTCAAGTTTTAACAATGGAGCATGTATTGAAAGAAAAACAATGCCCTAACATGTTTATCCTCCACCCGGAGGCTCTCTTTGTACAAAAAAGCAAAGCTTGTTACTGTTTAGGAATATCAACTAAATGCACAGACAGACTGCTGTTCAGTATCAATGCCAACTGCACTTTGAAATAAGGCATTCCTTTTGAAACATTACACTGTAGAAGACCTCCTCTGTGTGCTTTTAGTTGATCCCTAGCCACAAGTCTTTTCTTTCCTTTGTTCGTGATAATTTTCCCATAAGTCTTTTCTACACAGCTTTCTTTCCTTTTGTTTAATTTAGTCTCCTCTCACTTCTCATCTTCTTTATTCCCTGAGTTCGTTGCGTGTGTGTGTGTGTGTTTCAATGTAAGTGCATGGCCATGTGACCTTGGTACACATGTTGACGTCGCTTACTGAAAACCACCACAGATCCTCTGTGCAAATCATCCTGTCAGTCTGAACCAACATGGTCGATCTACACTGAGATGGTGTCCAGACCAGAATCTATCGAACGTAAACTTAGTGTGTCTTATTGGGTGCAGCACAATAAGCGGAAAAGGGACATGTGACACACACACACACACACACACACACACACACACACACACACACTTACTGTGTTTGTGTGAAATGGAGAAAGAAAGAGAGCACACATGAATAGATATCCTGGCTGGAGAGAATTCACAGTGGAGTGGGGATTATTATTTATTTTGCAGCCATTAGAGCGCAGCTACACATTTTTGAGACGTGATGATGAACAGGCCTCTCCCATCGACCCTGACTTGTATTATATACTCACCATTAAAATGGCAGCGCTGAATAAATGTTTGTTCTCCTTAATGTAAATCTCTGGACAAGCCCAGTCCAGAAGACGCAGAGAAGCAGCTTGACTGCATCTCTAATTGCGATCCATCCACACTCAATCTCTTCATATATCCATATGTTGCCTGTTTAAAAACACTGACGTGATAAATTACTGACCCGCAGGTTTGGCAGCTGGATAGATATGTATATATAATTGTGTGTTTATGTATGTATATCTCTGTGTGTGTGTGTGTGTGTGTGTGTGTGTATGGATGGATGGATGACACACAATGTAGGAAGGGTTTCACCCCAAATCCAGCACCCTGAGACTGTACACTAAGCGGAACGAGGGAGGCCGAGGACTAGTGAGAGTCAAAACCACTGTCCAGGATGAAACAACAAAGATCCAGGAGTACATCAGAAAGATGGCCCCAGTGATGAACTGCTAAGTGAATACCTCAGGCAGCAGAAACCCAAGGATGATGAGGAGGTGAGGAGGATGGTACATGGCTGAAGTGGCTGATATCAACAAGCTCCTAAGTGTTTCTTCTTAAAATCCACAAAGCTACAAAGAGCAACTTTTACTAAGAAACACAGAGTACAAGGTTGACCCTGTTGCTATGTATGACGCCATGTTTCATGAATGAGCTTACAGAGAGGTAGTTCACATCCCATCCTCTATTTAGGGCAGGTGCAGGAAAACAGATTGAATGAAGGAAAATGTCCACACACCAAAAAGTTTCATTAGACTGAAAAATGCTGGGTTAGCCATGGCCAACATGACAGAGCAAGGCTTAGTCTTGTCTTATGTTCTTTTTAAAGAAATATTTTTTTACAATAATAATTTAACTAAATGAAAAAAGCATCTGCACTCAAATCTGTGCAAAAATCTTTGAATTATTTCTTCGCTTACTCGATTAATCTAACGACTCATGTATCGATTATTCTAAAGATAATTTTTTCATTACTTGATTAATATAACAATTAATTTACCCAAAATAATAATAATATTGATAATATCAAAAACTTGTCTCATAATTTCAATATGTTGTTCAATCATTTTCTCTTAAAAACAAACAAATGTAACAAGAAACTAAGTATGCACTGCATTATTATGCAACAAAAAATATATTTGTCTATTGAAAATACATTAATATATTACCCTATTTCTACTTGGTTATTTCTTATGTCACCATTGTAATTCTACTTAATTCACTACCTTATTTTAGTGTTTACTCACAAACTACTTTAATCTGTTCACCTTGCTTTTTCCTTCAGTTCTCTTTTTCCCGCACACGCACATAACTAAACCTCTGGTCTCTGTGTGCGCACACACACACACACACACACACACACACACACACACACACACTGGCTTGCCCTGCCTGCCTCTTTCGGTTTCTCTCTCCCTGTATGTGTCTGCACATAGACATCCAAAAACACAACTCCCTTTTTGTAGTTTTTCACCCGCAATTCCATTTTTACAACAGCAGGTGAGCCGCGTGTGGAGGAGGCTTGTTGTTAATGACGTCGCCTATCAAAACGATCAAAACCAACGTGGCACCAAATGACATTGACACTTATAAGCTGGCTAAAAAACATATAATGGCCTAAGTAGGCCTACATAAACAGGAGACTTTATTTTTCTGTCTTTCTCTGCAAAGCATGTGCGATTGTCCCTCCCACACGGAAGGGATAGAGCAAGGGGAGATTGTGGGCGAGGTTTTTATGCTGCAGCTTGTTCTCTGGGAGAATCCATGCTTTGACGGGGTGCAGCCATACTTCATTATGACACGCCGACACAATGTTCCTCGAGTGGATCCAAAAGGCTCTCTCTGGCACAACCCCCTGTCAACATCACCCCCTCTATGAAGAGTAATCTGCCCTGGAACCTGATGAAAACTTCATAGAGGAGGCCCTGGAGATGAAACATTGCTTCTTGGAAAGGGGTTATTCATTCAGCGTGTAGACAAGGCTTACCATATTGCTCTATCTAAGTCTAGATCTGACCTATTGGGGGAAAAAAGTGTCAAAAAAGAACAATATTACTCAGTCTCTTGTATTACTACTTACACTCCTCAGGCTCACATTGTTAAGAACAATATCCTGAAATATTGGCGTGTCTTGACCACAGATCCAGTCCTCTCCCAACATTTTAAGGACCCACCTCTCTTTGTTTATAAAATACCTAACCTGTGAAATAAAGTGGTTAGAGCCAACATATTGCCTAATTCTAAACAGACTCTCCTGGCACCCCTTAAACAAGGAATCTACCCCCGTGGTAAGTGTGCCCACTGACATAATACTTGAGAACCAATGCCTTTAGACATCCTATGGCTGGAAAAAAATGCCTGTCACTTTAATAACCACGCGCATCCCATTTCCTCCCTTAGGTTTCAGGGCATAGTGCAGATTAGTCTTTATAGAGGGGGTGATGTTGACAGGTTATGCTAGAGAGCTTTTTTGTATCCACTCCTTAGGAATATTGCACCCACTGAGTCTCAATGAGGATTTGGACACGAGTGTTTCGCTATGAATAAACTATAATAGTCTATATGCTCTATGTTTGACGACGACTGAAGTCTGATGGTTACATAGCATTTATATCTGTTGTTGCATATTCTATCTTGTTGTGTATGTTGTGAATTTTGTATATTCGATGTGCTTACAGTAGTGTTTCTTGACTGTCTCTATAGACACTGTCTTTAACTTGTAGTCCATCATACCCAGGACTACAATACCCTTGACATTTAGCCACACAAGTTCAACTGATTGACACAAGTGTTCTGCATTAAGGCTAATCAAGTGATGTTTTTTTGAACTTTTGTACTGCTGCATTCACTTGATGCTGGTTCTTGTCTTGAAGAAGGTCTCTGACCGAAAGCTCATTAATTAAAAGATTTTTGCACCGTTTTGAGTGTGCGGATACTTTTTTAAATTGAGTTTGATGGTCGATAGCTCCAGCACCTCAGCTATGTCTGGTACCGGGTAAGCTGTGCTTTTTTCTCTACAATAATAATTTAGAAATTAAGAAGACTTTTTGGACATATTTTGTAGGATTGCTATGACTGTTTTTTGTGATTCTTTCAGGCACTGATAATGTATTTTATCTTGATTATGTATTGAGCCCTGAATTATACATATGATCTCAACATAATGTAACCAATTCGGTGTTTTAAATTGCATATACCATGTTCTTTGTCATGTTGGCCATTTGCCTGATGGGATGAAACGTTGTCTTTTTTTGGGAGCCATAAACCAGTGTGTGGCCACTTGATGAATAAGCTTAATCACTATTTTATTTCACATACCCAGATCGCTGGACATAATTATCAATACAAAGGAGCATGAACAACAAATTACATTAAATAGATCATTTAGAAACTCTTATTTCATACATAGAAAGTAGAATATTTAGTTAGAACAATCTCACCTCAAGGTCCATTTATTAGCTGTTCTGGAGTAGCTGTTCTTTAAAACTTAACTTTTTTAGTTCAACATGGATGAGACGGTCTTAAAGTGCTTAGAAAAAAATGGAAATTCAAACTAATGGTTAATGGCTTGACTGCTGATGATGATGATCATGTGATATGATCGAAAGCGCCAGACCAGCCACTAAATTGGATATTGATGTGATGAAATATTGACCTGCATGATCAAATCTTCCTCCTTTTTTTAGTTCTACCAGGTAATCCAGACAATGGCCATGAAATCAGCTTTATTTCTAAATTTTCTTGTTGTAGTTTGTGATTACACTCAATGAACTGTTGAACAAAGTGTATTATGAAGTGATCATTTATAGTATGATGAGTAATTCAGACCAGCAGTTGGGTATTTCAAGGTGGCTTGGTAAGTTCTTATGCAGTGATAACTGCATGTTTTTCAATGGCCCAGTAGCAGAGAGTTGTGCACACTATCATATCTGGTGTTACTGGATTGTTTGGATTTGTTTTTGAGCTGATTGGATCCTTATGAACTTCCCTGCCATCAAAATACCCTCTCAAATGAGCCAATACCTTCTTTAGAAGTGAATTACTGGTGTGTTTTTCCAAAACACTAACGCGATGAGGCTCAGTATCTGCAGCAGCCCTGTGATTGTGAGTAGGTCTTTTTGACTCGGGACTCCTCTGGACTGCCTCTAATATCCTACAGACTTGTCTACGTCTTTTTTTTTTTTTAGCGCCAAAATACTTGGATTCAAAGGATCAGATTATTCAATCATTAAACTATGGAAATTACATTCTGCCCTCCTAATCAACCAATGCTAATTACCAAACCACAGGAAATAAATACCTACCAAATACAAAACAAAAACTGTAAAAAAAACAAAAACAAACAACAAGTTAGGACTGACATGTCCACTAATTTCATGAGTTTTTTTCTGCCAGTTTGGAGCTACTTTTAGCCTCATGATGTTTTGTAAATATGGCCCCATTCATAAGTTAAGCTTAACAGGTTCTCAAGTTGATGAGAATTTCCTAAAATGTATACCTACTGTAAAACTGCAAAATCTGATTTTTGTGGCCACTTGGGGGGCAGTGGAACAAGCTGTAAACACAACACTGGCATATTACCACCTTATAAATTGGTTATGGTGAAGTCGTTAGCAAACAGTTGCCTATTTACACATCCAGCAGATACGGAGCAACATTAGTATTCATTTGGACTTGTGTTTCTGTCCACCTGACAAACAAAATCAAATATGCACTTTTTAGCTCTGTTTTGATGTTCACCAACTCTTGAGAAAAATATCTGGCTCTTCAGCTGCTAACTGTTCAACTATGTTCACGAGCTAGGCGCTAACTTTGTATGTGTGCTGTTTGGTGCTGTGCAGGTTGTATATTGTGGGTTTTTAGAGCTTTTTCACCAAAAACAGCTGCCTGCTGCGTCTGAAATTGATGCTTGTGAGACTGAACCAAAACAGTAAAGCTACGGGCCAGAAAACCAAAACAATGAGCTGAAAGTAGAGTTGAGGGGAACTGCAGAATTGATGGCTAATTCTCAGTGGGTTTGTCACTGGCTGTTTATTTTGTTTATTTTATTGCTTTTGTGTATTTTATTTCTTAATATTTCATCCTTCACTGTGGTATTTTATTTCTCTTGTTGTGAATTACTTTGTTTTGATAAGTGCTCTATAGTTTTATTATTATTACAAGTGACCCCTTTCACATTACACATAGTCATTTGATTTATTGTCAATATAAAACTATATATTATTATTGCAGCTTTAATTTCTAGTACAGCATATAAAACTCCAGTGATTTCTATCTATGTTAGAAAACAGGGTCACTGTGTGGAGACTATGCTTCTCTGTGCGTCTGTCTTTTGTAAGTGTCGTGTAACTGATTTTAACTTATACATCTCCCTGTCACACTGAGTCTTACTAATCACTGCTAAACAAGGTACGCCTCCATGATGGATTGAGGCTCTTGGCACTGTGTGTTTCAAAGGGTTCCCCTCGCGAATGCCCATATCCACTTGGATTTTGCTCCACAGGGATTTTGCCTCCCTCATTTCTTCCCTGCCACTGCAAAACCAGAGGAAATCAGTCTTTGCTGGTGCTGAGCCTCAGCCATAATGAGATTTGAGGGACATCAAAGTGTCTTTCCTTTCAGGGGGAAAAATAGATCGGATGAAAAATAGGCCTGAAATGCAAATGTCCCACTGCGATAATGAACATGAGTCAGCTTCCTCAGGAGCATGGCACAAAGGGATGAAACAAGTTTGGACCACTGAGAAGTTTGGAAAATGAGTTAGTGGATATGTTTCAAAGAAAAGCTGTTTGTATCTAAATCCAGATATGAATCATGTTGTGATGAAAGACTGCAGGAGGCTCCAGTTGAAGAAACTGTTGGAGAAGGAGACATAGAATCAAACACACCTAAAACCAAATACATTAAACAAATAAGTCACAGAGACAAGCACAATGGAATCACAAGCAGACATTCATTCTTGAGCACAAATGGCTTCTGATTTGGTTTCTGATCACTTTCTCGTTAAGCAGGATTAGAGGGTTCGTTAGCGAACTTTGAGGTTAACCCTGGCTTTTCAGTGTCATGACGATGACACTGAAAGTTCAACCTGAGGTCTGTTGTCATGGTAACGGGGAGTATCGTTTGGGCGTACTGTTGAATTACTAGATAATAGGAGGCTGTAGTTTAGTGAGCACAAGAAATACTGGTAACACTTAAAACGGCCTGCAATGTACAGCATAATTCTTTGTTGTACAGTGTTACAGTACATACCGAAAGGTACAAGGGAAACAAGATGAGAAGTTAGGGAATAACAGGGTAATTATCTGGGAAAATAATTAATAGGTATTTTTAACTAACAGGTACCTATTCTAATATCATGGGGTACAGTAAGACATTTGTTTCAACTTGTCACGTTCCACTGGTAACAATAGTGCTTCAGATGGTTTACGTCCCATTCAGTACAATACTAATCTATAGCCCCAGAATAATTTAGACCTAACAGCCTTCTCTAAAAATGAAAATATGAACCAGAATAGCGTACATCGTACAGCAAGGATTAAACGTGTGCCGGCCATAGACAAAATGATATAGAGACCTTGTGGAAAAGGACTGAAGTATCTTCATCATTATTGGTAAAAAATGTCATCAAAGGTGATATTTTCACAATGTGAGAGGTACAGTGGTGCTTTAAGCTAAATGCTGATTTCAGTATGTTAGCATGCCTAATATGCTAAACACAAAGTACAATGAACGCTAATCGGAATGTTATTTTTGCAGATATTTTGTCATAAACCAAAGGATTGGACAAATTGAAGTTTTGACCTAATGATGGAGCTAGATGAAGATGAAGTCAGAGGATCACCAAAGTCACTGAGATTCTTCCTCTGGTTATCGTTGACTTATTTTAAGAAATCTCACTTACCACACTGGCAGCCAAATTGGCTTCTTTCAAGCAAAGAAATATCATATCTAAAATGTTTTTACTTAAATTTGCATGCATTTTTGGAGTATGAGAAGTAAACTTAGAGTGTGAATATCACACAGTATGATAACATACTGCCAGGAGCCTGCAGGTGTGTCTGGAGAGTTGGTTGGGGTTAAATAATTTGGCCTCCTTCACACTACTGGTCTCAGCAAACTTGTTTCCTTTTCCCTGAAAGCTCTCGGTCTTCTGTTTAGGGCAGACTGAGACTGTTCAGATTTGTTACCCCCTCAAACCACCAAATACAACAATAACAACGGAAGTGCACAGAAATTATAACAGATTTTATCAGTGAGATGAAAATATGGTAAAAACAAAACATTCTCTGGACAACAGTGGAGACAACAAACACTAATACTGTATAACTGAATGATGTTCTAGATACATTTATTTCATAGCTACTTGGTACACATTGCATGACTCAGAAAACAATGATGTTGAAGATGATAAATGAAAACAGGAGATGGAAGAATTTTTAATGGGTCTTGATTTCAAATGGCCACCCCTTCAGTGCATTTTAGCAGCTTGTTGTGAAAGCACAGAAATAAACATAATGTCATGTTGGTTTGAACATTGTTACACAGCAAGAGAGATAGTGACATGACATACATATTAACAAGTTACAGACATGTCAATGCCTTTGGAGAAAGTTAAATATTGCAGGCAATTTAAAAAAACCCCCAAAAAAACCACTAGTCAAACATCCTCCAAGCTAACTGAAGAATAAAGGGTGTTTCAGTTGCATGATTTGTTTTTTGTTTTTACAGTAAGTCTGTTAGTCTGGGTTATGTTATTTCCTCCTGTCTATTTACTTTATAAGAACTGAAAAAAACAGGTCTCTACCCTGCAGTATGTCATCTGAAACCACTGCTGTGAAAATAAATGGAATCTTAATTAATAATTATTTTAAAGAAGCAAATTGTTCTGCGTCACACCACCAACCTGAAATCAATGGACATATTTACCTGTTTTTATGAGCTCAGTGTGTTGTCTCATCAGAAAACCCTCTCCATTTACCGTTCTGTTGTGGTGAGTAAAATAAAATACTGAGTGCGCCTCATGAGATTTCATGAATATTTTGTGTGGACAAAGTGTTAACTGCACTCGGAAGTTGAGAAATTGACAAACATAATTTCCTTAATCCTGTTAGAAATTCAAAGGCGCATTTTTGATGAACCTTTGCAGTTAGGGCTAACTTCCATGGCAAATACATTGCGTTTCCTGTGACTTCTTCACTATAAAAGCCACTCCGAGTTTCCCCAGTTGTATGTGAAAGCAATTTGAATCTAACGTGGGAATGGCAGACTCCGCCACAAACGGTGAAAATTACTATATTGAGAGAGAATTACAGATTGTAAATAAATCACAGTATCAAAACAGGGTTTGATTTCATGAAAATGTTATATCCTGCAAAAACATGCATCTCAACGTTATTGTGTCTCATATTTAGCCTTTGAGGCATATTTTAAGTAATAAACAATTCTGCTACAGAGGTATTAAATAATCATTTGACTTCTCAGTGCAGTTTCCCTTGTTTCAAGAATTTTCTGAAATGTCTATCTTGAAATGAGACAAAATAAAGCAAATCGGTGCACTTAAGAAAATGATACTTGACAATCATCTATAGCTCTTTTATCATAAATTAGAATTAATAAATGAATTCTTTACCAAAACAAGATTACTAAAAGTCTGTCTTGACAACTAGAAAAACAACATTTCCCTAAGTCACAGTTTGTTTTGCAGTTGATTAATAATGAATTGCCACGTAACCTTTAACACAGTGGCGTCTATATAAACCAGAGAACAACATGTTAACTTCAATCAACAGAGAACTTTATCATGGGCTAGATTAGGTACTGGTGCCATTAAGGCAGAGGACAAGCTGCAGATGGAGTGATCCATTATTCAGAGCAGAGCCTCTCCAGTATCAGGCTTTGACAGCCATTTGTTAGATTAACTCTCACTTGTTTGCATTTGGACAAAGGAGGTATCATCAGCTGAAAAACGTATGGGATGATTGGAGAGTGTTACATCTCAAAATATACACACAAAGCTCTTTCAGAGATTTAGTTAAAATGGTGGATGCTGCTAGGGTTCTACATTCATATTCAAAGAGGCTTAGACTACTCATTTGTAGTCATAGTTTTTCACTGGGAGGAAATGTCACAGTCGGGTTTCCCTTTGTTGTTATACCAACAACGTTGCACACAATCACTGAAAGGGTCAAGAATACAAGGAGCCATCTGCAAAGGAGCAGGAATTAAAGTAAATTGAGGGTAGAAGTGTGACCAGTGTCACTAATGAGCACTCTAAACCATTTGTTTCAACCTTCTGTTCTCTCAAGTGAGATTTATGCCCTGAACAAGACATCTGAGATTCAACTATCTTTCAGTTATTGGTTTTCAGAAGTCTACTGTAGCTATTATGTATTTATTTATTTTTTGAGCTGGATTTCTGATTTGGAAGTTGTTATAAAAATGATAAGTCAACACGCTCAGCTCCACCACACTCACACTCCTCAAAAACAAAATTCATCAAAAGGGGAACACTCAATTTTGATGATTTATTATTGCACATATGTTGTGGGGAAAGTCCCTTCCTGAGTGTGCAAACTAGCAAATACTAACCATGCTTGGAAATCAACAATTTAAAAATATATATATATTTTTTTGTCTCTCAAGTACGGTGTCCCTGAGGGTCAAAACACAACAACATTTCACAAAACACGACATTTCAGACTAAAGAAAGGTTTGTGATTGGACAGAAACCAAGTCAATTCAGTGGCTGTGTTAAGTTGGGTTGGTGCCAGATTGAATCAGTTGGAGAGACGCTCTAAACTCTACGCTCTACTCTCTCTACTCTGGGCATGTGTTAAAGTTAACTAGAATGGTCAGCTACACGGAAGCCCCTTAGATGGAGAATTGTCTTGCACGTTGCTTTGTTCCATCAGTGTAGTTAACATGCTTACCTGTGTGCATTAAAGAATGCTCATGAACGAATAAAGAAGTATAATCTAAACGAATGATGCCCACTACTGTGGATAAATGTAAAAGAGGCTGTGTGAGCTAACAGACAAAATATAGGGAACTGCAGTGCTACTGCAGGGTCAGAGTTAAAGGAAATAAAAGGGTTAAACCAGTTCATCACACACAGCTATTGTGTTTTCAATGTGTTTTAATCCAATTTTAAATCCTTCTAGCAAATGTGTCTCAAAATCTTTTCCAACATTCATAGTGCCAAGTGCAGCCCTTCAAATACGATGAAAAACAGAGGGTTAGGGTTAAAGCTGTAAATGCCAAGTTTGCCCTCGTATGTACTTAAGCAAATGCCAAGGCTATTTTTAGGACATTTTGCAAACTAAAATTAGACTGAGACGAGTGGTAGTAGGATAATGTTTTGGCCTGATTTAAGCTTATTTATGAATAATTTTACAGCCAGACAATGAATTACAACCCCAACAATAGAGCAAAAGTTTATTTATATAACACATTTCATTCCAAGGGTAATATGCCGTGCTTCATAGAAAAGCAAAGATCATTAAAAGTATATGTACATACATACATGGTGCACAAATAAACAATTAAAACGATCAGTTTCAATTTAATTCAATTAAACACACATCCACAATGACACAAGGCTAATTTAAAAAAAAAAAAAGGAGAATAGAAATCTTTGTCTGCTTTACCGGATTGCAAGTTATTAATTATTTTTTCCTATCATAGCTGTTTTAGCACTTTGACACAATACATTTGGTGGAAATCTAAGCTTGCAGGCAGCCAAAAGAAAATAACAACCAATACCAAATCAAGAAATCACAGTACTATGACACTGCAGAAAACACTGGGGACAGATTTGACTGTGCCAGTATTCCCCTTTGACCAAATTGGAATTTTGTGGCTTTAGTAATGGCGGTGAATGGTAAACCCAAATAAAAACTTCTAACGTTCCAGATGCTACATCCATATTTTTTAGAGCCTGTGGTGGGAATAGATTCATATAGAAGGGCTGTTAGCCATCTGTCCATCCTCGCACTCATTCACGTGTCCATCCATTCTCAAGGCCAGATGTCCTTTCCATGGCAACATCCTCCAGTTCCTTTACAGCCCAATCTGCAACAGCTGTGCATGTAGATGCAGTGGCCAGTAGCTCCTTGAAATTTTGCTACGTTTTTACGTCTTTAATGCTGAAACATCATTGAATGATGTCTGATTGGATTTGTTTTAAATAGCTAAGCCCAAATAGTTCAAATCGACTGGAACAGGAGATCTTGACCATGGCGATGGCTGCGTGTACAGATGCTTCGACCTGTAGCTCTTTCAGACTCCGCTAGCTACATTCTTGTTTTTCATCGGGTTTTTTTTCTTCATTTTTTAGGCTTTATTGCTGAAACGCGTATTACCTATGACAGTAATACATCATCGTGGTCATCGGAGGTTTGGATTAAAGAGCAGCGGACCTTGACCCAGATCAGTCGGACCAGGCAGGCACCACGGCGGCTGCTGTGATCGGCCAGGAGGAGAGGAAAGAGAGCCGGGATAGGAGCCATGCTGGCCCAGCTTGGACTTAAGGCTGCTCCTGGCTAAGGTCCGGTCTGGATGAAATGTTAGCATGATAACATGTTAAACTAAGCTGGTGACCATGATAAACATTATACCTGTTAACATTGTCAGTTTGAACGTGTTAACATGCTGAGGTTAGCATTTAGCTCCAAGCAATGTTGTGCCTTAGTGCAGAGTCATAGAGCCACTAGCGTGGTTGTAGACTAGTTTCCTGTCCACAATAGCTTAGTGTGACTGCACTGTTGAAGGAGAATAGAAATCTTTGTCTGCTTTACCGGATTGCAAGTTATTAATTTTTTTTTTCTAGCATAGCTGTTTTTAGCACTTTTCCACTAAATGTCAATCTAAGCTTGCAGGTAGCCAATAGACCAACCATAAGCCAATAAATTGGCTATTTATTTCAGCACTAATCAATGTTAATATCATATCAATAGGGCTGAAACGATTAGTTGATTTATCGATTAGTCAACTGTTTTGATAACTGATTTATCTTTGTTATTTTTCAAGCAAAAATGCAAAACATTTGCTGATCCCATCTTCTCAGATGTGAGTATTTGACGCTTTTCTTTATCTTATATGATAGTAAACTTAATATCTTTGAGTTTTGGCCTGATGGTCACATAAAACAAGCAATTTCAATAAGTAGGAAAATAATTCAAATAACTTGTTTTGTCCTTGAAAATATGCAATTTACAGTGATTAAAAACAGATACGCAGAAAATCCTCACATTTGAGACGCTGGAAGCAGGAAATGTTTAGTATTTTTGCTTGATAAATGACTTTCATGATTAATGATAATCAAAACTGTTGTTAATTTCCCTGACTAAGTGACTAATCGATTAATTAGCTTATTATTTCAGCGCTAATCAATATTATTACCCTTCAAAGAAGGGCTTGACCACACTGAATCCAATCATGAGAAATCTAAGGAGTGATTACATTGTTGTTGCATTAATTGTATTTTCATATTTCTCTGACAAACGTCTCTTTCAGTGACATAGATAGCTGATGATTAATAATTCTTGGAGGACAGTGTTTCTCATTGCAGCATTTAATACCCCAGTCGTGTCCCTTCACCAAAGCTGAAATTTCTTATCTAGTTTATACAAGGTGGACTAATCTCACCTTCCCAAAGGGAGGAGGAGGAGGAGGAGGAAGGAGGGTGCTTCAGCGCAGTGATGATGAAGTCAATAAATAAGGAAAGCAGAGACGACTCGAGGCGGCGGGGGATGTTCCGCATTTCACATCTCAACGTAGCAACATGTGTTTGTGTGTACAGTTTGTGCTTTACAGTGGTGGTCCTGTAGAGAGCGGTAGATAGTTTTGATAAGTGGTGACACAGCCGAGCGCTCCCCTTACTGTACAGTAAAAGCGGAGGGAGGAGCGAGCGTGTAAGTTAACGTTGGTATTTCTTTTTTGGTTCTTTTCCTCCTGTCGCTGAAGCCCGTCCAAACGCTACTGGAAGGCAGCAAAAAGGTGGAAGAAACTACTCCTTTCCACGCAAAAGCTTTGCAGGAAGGCGGCCGGGGAGCAGTGAGAGGAGGGCGATAATCTGACAGTAGGCTCCGAGGCGCAGCAGCTTGGCGGAGGACTGGGCTCGGAGTGAGGGGACGTGTAGCCACTCAGCGCCGCCGCTACACTTGTGCAGAAACCGGAGGAGCCCCGCTGACTTTCTCCCGCTTCAGTTCCGCCTAAAGCCATAATAGCCAACCGAAACTGGTGCCCAGACCGCGTGGGGGGTAACCGACGGTAAGTGTCGTTATCAGGCTTGAACCCGCCCGACGGTCACAGCGTGCTGTGCATGCAGTTGTTTGGCGGTGCTAGCTTCTGTGGCCTGGGCTGGTTTGACAGATCAGATCAGCAGCCAAGGTACACACGGTGTACTGTACAGGCAGAGTCTAACCTTGTTGGTCTGTGGCCATTCCGCCACTATTGTTGACGTTGCCCTCTGGTTAGTAGTTGTTGTCAATTAAACGGTAACACTGCCGGATATTAACTGCAAAGCGGTAATGGTGCCTTTTTTTTAGTGCATCATGCTTGTAGGATACTATGTGCTGCACACAGGCCCGAACTTGGATAAATGCCTCCTGCACTCTGGCGCGCGCATGGTCCAATCACGCATGCACACACACACACACACACACACACACACACACACACACACACACACACACACACACACACAGGCAGATAGACTGATCAGTAAAGATCACTAGATATAATACACCCGTAATACTTCTGTAGGGAGCCTTTCAATTCAGTCATATGACACTAATTTGGTTTTCCTCTTTTCTCCTCCTCGAGGAGCTGTAGAAGGGAGTTTTTAATGCATACTGACATTCTTATTTCAATAGCATTAGCAATATTCAAGTGCATAATAGTACTATTGATCCAAGTGAAGTGCTATAACTAAGGTAAGGCTGTAAAGAAAGGGAAACCCACCCTAAGTCAACTTGCATTTACTCAACTTGGAATAAATCTTTCTTAACCAAATTAAGTGTATGAACACTGGGTTATTAACATTCATATAATTCATGCATCTGTGTAAATATAGTTTATTATTGTGTATAATGGTCCCTGTGATGCTCACAGACTCATGCTCACATTTAGAGAGTCAGTTTTTTTTTTTGCTTCATGGTTACATAACTGACTGTATTACAACAAATGTCCAGTGCAGTCCAGATGATCACTGTCTGATCTTGTCAGTTAATACGTATCAAAAATCGCCAGTATCGGAACAGACTGTTCTAGTGAGGCACAATGTGCATTGCATTAAAACTGTCAGGGTCGGGTATTAAATTACCACAGACTCTGTGACTCAGTTGTACAAAAAAATGTGTGTGCTTTAGATAAACATGCTCACAAAATACAGTACAACTCAATACAAAAGGGTGTACTTTTTGTTGAAAGACAAAATTGCTCAGGAAGTTACCTTGACATGAATGCACTGATTATATAAAAGCTAAAATGCTTAATGTTGCCAAGAAACACTTTAATAACACAGCCTGATGTCCCGTATCCCTGACTGACTGCTGAAACTTAATCATTCACTTAGACCATGTGAAAATCCCCAGTGAAAATAATCTCAGTGCATGACTGAGCACAGCAGATCATGAATATAATGGTGACAGTTTCTTTAGTGTGTTTTCAGCTGTTTGTGTGTGAAGGCCTTCATCACCACATTACAGCGCTGTAATAATTAAATCACTCAATGTAACCACTCTGCTCAGAGCCTTTTCAGGGTCTCCATTCTCAGTGGCATTCATTTTCACAGTACTATCTTACACTGTGCTGATAGAAAGTGACAGCCTAAAAGCTGTATGCTCTTGCAGTTGAATCCATCAAGCTGGCAACAGAAGCATTTCCTCTGACACACTGAAGCTTATTTTAAAAGGCAGAGTGTATGGCTTTTCCTAACAACAGGGTAACCAGTGAACATTTTGAATAATTCTGTCCCTTAAATGTCTAAATTGCTAGACTTCAGCTGTCATTGCAAACTTTTAAAAGGTTGTAGTCTCATTTTACAGTATGAATACAGTCATCAGGAAGAAAACATCTTTCTCACAGTTTTTCTCAATGTGACATCTTGTAGAAATTAAACAAACAGATGAAGCTATGTTGTTTTTTTAAGTTTGGAGGAACATTAAGAAGCTTTTTTACATAAGCATATCGTCCTATTTATTCCTCTCAAAGTACTGAAGTTCAAACGTGTCTGGAATATTGCATACACCATTATTAATAAATATTTTCCCTGTCATTATTATGTAAATGTATGTGGTGCTAAACCCCTGCAGATTCTTAGGATGTTATACCAAAACGGGCTAAAACAAAGCTAATTTATGTCAGATCAGCTGGTATGGCCCCAGATGCCCACTGTTCATTAATCATTAGCCATCAGTTTAAATCGCAGTGTTGTCTCCCTGGGTTGATTATTAGCCCTGGACAAATCCACCATTCAAGTATAAATGTTTTCTCTAAGGATATAATTTTAAATAGAGCAAGTGTGGGCTATGAAGAGGGCAAAAACGTGTCATCAGTGGCACTCAGATAAGTCTTCCATTAGAAACAAACAGACAAAGAGGTGATGTTTTCTTAAACACTGGCACTTTATTTTTCCCTTTTTCCTTTATTGTAAATAGTTTTTCCATGCATAGAAGGAAAGCAAATGGGAAATACTGGCTCCTACTGAGCGATGTAACAGTGTTGTACATGAGAGAACACACAGAAGGTGGATGGGTGTAGCCCCATGTGACCTATATCTTCTCTTCTCTTCTCTTCTCTTCCTGTTGGCTGGGGCTCCTTTAGGGGGCCAGAAGTGACCTTCAGTCTCTCCCCGCAGCAAGCACCCCAGTGGGCCTCTCTTTTTGTGAGCCTGTTTCTGTCTGTCTTTCTTCCTGGCCTCCTCGCTCCCCCCCACCCCCACCCCCACTCTCCTCGTCTACTCCATCCCTACAGTGGGGAAGCAGCGCTTAATGCTTATAAACATAGAGCGTTCACTTATATAACCTTGGCTGTGCAGCTGATGTCCTGGTCTGTATCTGCTGTATAATGATGTCAGAGCTGTCTAGAGAGGCAGAGGGCATGCTGGGTAGGCCAATATGTCAAGAGCTATTCCTGAACTGAGCGTGGTGATCCTAGGGATTTGCCTCCCATTTCCTCCTTTTTTGTCATTTTGGAAGTTAATTGGAGGATGATGGTGATAGAATTGATTGGACGTTTGTTTTGTCAGTTTTAATGAAACGTGCGAATGGTGCATCTTAGTATAAGGAATGTCCTCGACAGGGAGCAGCAGGTTAGCATCACGTGACTTGTGATGTTGCCTTTTCATCCATAAATGCGCATCCTAGACAACAATAAAAGGACATGCCTGTTATTCTCTTGCCTTTATTTCTGTTTTACCTCAGTTGACTTGCTCATCCTATAGAAGCTCGGCCCCAATGCGCTTTACCACGTTATCTGTGTTTTGCCCTATGACTAATTAGATTATAGCACCCATATGCTATAGACTTGAAGGTTTTTTCATAGGATCTATTCAGTCAGGGCAGATGCAGCCAACCACAAAATGTCATCTGATCATCACAAGTTTTTCAATCGGCCTCTTTATGCATGAAGAGATTGCTCAGACGATAAACATCAGGCGTCTTTGTCCGTATATGCCTATATATCATTATGCGTACTTATTAAGAGAGTTCAAGCACAAGTCTTGAAGACCTGCTGATTTGGGTAAGATAATCATTGCCTCAGAGACATCTGCTTCTCACAAACTTCTGCCTATTCTTCAGCCAACACTTTAACTGACAACTTCTTTCAGTTTATAACCTTGAACTGGCGCTAATTTCTTTCAGGACTTCCACTGACACTTCCAGCTTAATCTATCACCTACACTTCAACTGACATGTCAACTAGAGCTAGACAGGTAAATTGGCCCATTGACCCATATTAGCTTTTAGCAGATAAATCGGTGTTGGTGTCTATGTTGGCTGAACAGCAAATTGCAGTACAGAAATGCCAAACTTGGTCTGAGGTAATTTAGAAACAGTGTCACCATTACATAGTTTATTCACCAGAGAGCACTTTGTTGTATTTACACTGTAAAATGTCCCGCTTTGTATGTATCTTGGTTACAATTCTTAAAAAAAACAAATCCAAGGGATCTGAATCAAGTTGTTTGTTATGTGTTCATGTTAAAACTAATTACTATGGGCCGATTATATTGTTATCAGATTATTTAAACTCCCAGATATCGACATCAGTATCTGCCTCAAAAAATCCAGTATTGGTCGGGCTTTAATGTCAACTCCTTTTATAATGTTGCTTCCTTTTTGTATCAGTAGTAGTATACAATAATTATAGTATAGATAGCCTGAATAATCTGTCACAATTTCTGTCCACCAAAATATGTAGTCAAAATCATTGCCCTTGTAATTATATAACTGGTGGTTAAGTGTGGTGTGTGACATTGTAATAAGGTTACAATAACTGCCCACAGAATAATATACCCATTTTGTGGTTTAAATTCTGGTAAAATGATCAATATTAGGACTGTAGCTAATGACTATTTTCATTTTTGATCAATTCATGTTTAATCCATAAAATGTCAGAAAATAGTGAAAAATGCCCATCACAAGTTCCCAGAGCGCAGAGCTGACATCTTTATATATCTTATTTTGTGCAGCCAACCCAAAGACACTTAAGACAATTAGGCCTGCTTATTGAACAGGGAAAAGCAGCCAATATTAATATTTGAGAAGCTAGAACCAGCAAATGTTTGGCATTTTTGTGATTAAACTATCAAAAATATTGTTGAATGATATCTTACAGGACTTGACCACATGTGCGATCACATGAGATCTACTGATGTAAAGTTATTAGACTCTTCAAAAAGTAGTCAGCTGATATACTGTATATGAGTAATAATAAAAAGCAATGTGTATCCTCTCTCCTCTCTGCCATAAAGGACATTCCACGCTGTTTCCTGCTGTAATATCTGGCATGCAGAGTAATGAGCGTGTCCTCACTGGCAATTCAAACCTCATTAGCCAAGAAGAATGAGGCTAACCTTACAGTGTGATGTTGTAGCTGGTTTGTGTTGCATTCAGAGGCCTGTGACGCTCCACTGTTGATAAGCATGCTGTCATGGTGAACACGACAAGAGATTATCAGTGTGCTCTGCACCGATCTTGACACAGACCAGTGGGGGTCCTGCTGTCTAAGAGATAGTGTAACATCCCATCCCCCCCAATACACAAACACTCTTGCAGACACATGACATCAGATGTCAGTCGACATGCTTGAAGTTTGTCTCTTTTTCTCAGTGTTGTGTTTTTTTAACTCTTCTCTTTCGTCTTCCTAGGTTTCGTTTTATTCTTCAGTCTTTTTTTTTCAGTTTCTGTTGAGCAGGGGTTTCCATGCAGATGCTTACCAGAGGCCCTTCCTTTTCTTTTTTATTTCTCTGTACCATTGAACCGTTGTCACTCTCGAATGCTCTCTGTTTCTCTTTGGCCCTCTCAGCCAGTGTATGCTTCAGCAGCTTCCAAATCACCAGGGAAAACAATAATTTGTAAAATGACCTTTATTGGCCAGAGAGAGTAGCGAGGCTGTTTTACACGGCCGCACTTTTCTCTTATTAACACCAGTCAGCTTGGCTCTGCCTGGGTACAACTGGGGCCACTCACAACTGGCTTTTCATCAACGGGAATACTTGGCACCGGGGCCCGTGAGGTTTATTTTTGCCAGGGTGAAGCAGAGCACTTTACGAGGAGGAGTCCATCCCACATTTGCTGGCATTGAACTGCTTTTACTCCCTCTTTGTGAGAGCTGCCTCAATTTATGCAACGGAATAGAAATGAAGTCACTACACATTTGCAGACATATTAAACAACCAGTTCCCAAGACAATAAAGTGGCTACTTTTTTCTACTGTGTCATAAACACTGAGTCGTTGTGGTGTACAGGGGGATTCCCTGCATGTGGATTTGAGATTAAACTGGTAATAACAATTTCAGTATCTGTGCAGAAGATAATCAGCTTATAATCAGAGTTCCCGAGAGGAATTAATGTGTGTGAATATGAGTCAATGTTTGTATATGTGCTTTAGAGACAAGGGAATTGCAAGTAAAAGTAACAGAAAATAATTGAATTTACTCTAAATTGATATCTGTTTTGCTTTGGCAGTAGGGTTGTGTACTGTTCACATTTGAACCAATACCGGTACCTGGAAATTGGTATTTCAGTTGTAAAAAAATTTCAATTTCAAGATTATTATTTATTTAGAACATTTTACCTCACTGCCTCACTTAAAAAGTAGTCACCCATGGAGGCTAAGTTAACTTCTTCCTGCTGGCTGCATGGGTGCTAACGTCCTCAGGTTAGACGTGTTGCCCTGGCCAGCTTATGCAGTGAGTGTTTTCTGCCTCAAGTTTTGAAACTTGCGACCGCTTTCAGCTCGCATTGCCCTTAATCAGTCGCCCTTTTTACAGAGAGATCCTGCAATACTGCCGTAAAGAAGAGCCGTCATTACACCGGCTTTGCTTTTTTTACACTGAACCAAACAACGCTGGCATAATGCCGCCACCGTGTGTGATGTAGATAGCGGAAAGTACCCCCTCAATGTAGGCGTAGCTGATCGTCATAGCGACGCTATTCCAGCAGTTAGGAAGCTTTACTTTGGTCTTGAGAAGCTGCAGCCTTTATTCACTGACAAACTGTAACCTACACTGTACATTTTCTGCGAGACTGACAGCTTCACTGCTCACCTTTTCCTCTGCACCGCTCCCATTCACCGTCACTCTCTGCCGCTCGCTCTCAGGTTCCCGAAATTTGGCACCGACTGATTTAACGTGAATCGGTACTCAGTAGTACAGACGTAATTCGGTCGGTACCCTTAAAAGTACCGAGTTTGGTACCCAACCCTATTTGGCAGACATATTGTTGGATTATTTGTTGTATGCTGTCTATAAAGCTGTAGGCTTTAACTAATGATTATTTTCATTATCGATTAATCTGCGGAGTCATTTCTCAATTAATTGATTAATCGTTTGGTTTATAAAATGTCAGAAAAAAGTGAAAAATTCCCACAAGTTCCCAGAGCCTAAAGCAACATTTTCAAATTAGTTGTTTTGTCCAAAACCCCAAAATATTCAATTTTCAATGGAACAGAGAAAAGCAGCAAATGCTCAATTGACTTGAAAAGAATGTTTGAGCTGTTGCTCAAAAAATTAAACTTGATAAACTATTTTGATAATCGTTTCAGCTCTAGTTTATACAGTACATTGTGCAGTATTGTATATTTGATGTACTGTGTGTGTATATTACACAAATTGTTTTACCACAATCACCCACCTCCCATAGGTAGAGGAAAGCACGGTTGATGGCTTTAATGATTAAGACAAAATGCAGGTGATGAGAGGCAAAATAAAAGGCAAATCTTTTAAACCGCTCCCACTTGGAAATTTTCCATGCTTCAACATATTATCTGCTGAGGTAATGGATAACTATGAACACAGTGATCTAAATTATAAATAGAATTATAATAAAAATAAAATATAATAAATTCTAATTTTAAATAAAATTATAAAAATAATTATAAAACCCTACAATTAGAATTTTGGCCAAGACCCAAGTCCCACTATGGCTGCTCTGCTCTTCCAACATGTACTGTATTTAGGTCAGCATTTCATAACTGTAGGAAACAAAGTACCAGAGTTAGTTTAATGTTTAATGCCTTTTCCTTGATGCTGTTGCAAATAAAACTTTACCAGGATTGCTTTTTTTGGTAAACAAGGGTTTGAGATGATCTTAAACATCTCTTGCAAAGCCTTCACTGCTTGAATTCCTCTCAAATACCCCTGAATTAAGAGCTGAATAAATGCAGAAGAAAGGCTGGAGTTTTATTGCTCCCTGTTTTGTAATCTGTCATGCTTGAGGAAATTTGGATGGACTTGTTCCAACGCCTGATGGTTTGGCAAGCTTCTACCAAACTTCAGCTCTTGATCATTGTATTTTTATTTTATTTTATTAGGATTGGGGTTAAGGCCACCACATATGCCAGATACCTACAGTACTTTTGCTACAAAATAGCTGCATAATTACAAGAACAAAAGAAGCAGCAGCCTTTTTTGTCAGACGTACCCCCACAGCCCTGTTAGATGACCTCAAGCACCCCTTCATCCACACCACCTGTCACGTTCCAAATGTGTTCATTTGAATTGATTTAAAGCAGGACATTGTTATAAGTGGATATAATAGTGGATGTTGGAATATTTTTTTCATACGATTGATTTGTCAATGTTTACGGTACAGTATGTGAATATTTTTGTTTAATCAATTACTTAATTCTGTTGTATCAAATTAGTTGAGCTACTACACAATCTCTCCATGTCCCTCCTGACAACCGCAGAAGTCCCCCTGGTTGGTGAATCACTGTAATACAGTATCACTATAAAATAACAGTGCAAGTATGTCTTAATAAAATATCTATACTATACTTTGTCTTTTTTATAATTAGTCATTGAAAAAAAGTCTTTAAAGCTTAGGGATTGTGCTTTCAAGCCGTATTAAGGTTTTAATATATTAAGTCATGGCAGGTCGCTTCTTTCTAGCTGTTACTGTACAGCTCTCCTATTAATTTACTGCAAGCTGCTTCCTCAGTTGGAGAATGCCCTAGATTTCAGTTACGTCTGGTTTTCACAGTGGTCGAGTCACAACCCTGTCTGACTGGGACAACAAGTGTGTATGTGTGTGTAAGATATTCCCCTGGCTGTAGAATTAGACTTTGGTTTATGTTATGACTGTCTGTGAGGTTAAAGATCACTTCAGAGTTTAGTTGGGCTTCTTTGAAGGGTGACTGACAGTTAACCACTCTCCACCAGGCTTCTCCGTTACTGCACACTAAGCACTTTTCTGTTTGAGGAAACTTTTTCTGACATCACATCCAAACCTTCCTGAAGCTGGAATCATTTGTACACCAGTGGCTATTTTCCTTCCTTAGATTATTTTGATTGCATTGCTTTTGAGAGAAAGTAAAGTCAGCCACTTGCTGAGTCAGGTCAGTGCATCTGTTGAAGTAATCGCACACAGTCCCTTCCTGTGTGTTTGTGTGAACATCAGAGTAGAGAGTAGTTAGGCAGTTGCTGTGTGAATAATAATCGAATTGAATAATAATGGTGGCGGAAATTGTCTGCCATTAGGCTATATTACAGCTGCAGGTGGGTACGCTGTGGTTTGTGGAAGGGCATGTTGGTAACAGGAAGCACAAGTGAGTCACCTTTTCAACAGTTTGTTGATGCTGCGATGCCAAAGCTGCTTATGATGAATCTCCTGTTATTTGTCACCTTCTCTTGATTATTATCTCAAGTTCCTGCACACACACACACACACAGGCACAGGCACACTTGTCATTTGAGACTGTGCCAGTTTTCTTGTATTTTTTGTATTTTATGATGACAGTGATTATAGGATGATCTCAAAAAAGAGATGCTTAATGAGAGCTGATCATTGTGATTAACATAAATTTGAGCTTTTAGCATGTGATTTGAATCCTTAATTTAATATTAACATACTCTATCCTTGTGGCTTTGTGGACAGAATTTGTCAGATGCTGCAGCAACCCCATCACCAGCAGTACTTCAGAGACATGGTTCACCTGCAAAATGTTGCTAAAAAGGGGAAAAGTGACCTTTTTTTAATCTAAAGCAACTCTGCGGGCTTCACTCGCTGTCCATATGGATTTAACATTTTAAACCTGTTATTATAAACTCATGCTGTGCAGCCAAGCCCTGCTCACACCCATATGCCAAACATTTGCTTCTCAAATGTGAGAATTTGATGCTTTTTCTTTTTTATCATATTGGATAGTAAACTGAATATATTTTGGGTTTGGACTGTTGGTCAAATAAAACAAGCAATTTGAATATGCCTGTTTGGTATGTTTGAAATTATAAGAGGCATTTAAAAAATATTTTCTGACATTTTTTAGACAAATCGATGAATCCAGAAAATAAACGACAGATTAATTGATTAATAAAAATAATAATTTGTTGCAGCCCTAATGATATGTCACTGTCAGAAGATAAAATGGGAAAACTGAGTGTTAGGGGGTTACTAAATTGAAAGTGCTATTGTATTATGTATTGTATTATGAAGTATTATTGGAACAAAATGTATGTAATTCAAATATCAATGGTTATTCTTTTCATAGCGGATGTTACATTTGTTTTAATCATTTGAATTTTTGCTTTGGAGTGATATTTTAATGTGTTCAATGTATGATTCATGTGAAAGGTGTGTACTGGATTGTTGAAAGAGAAATTTGTTCAGCTCCAAGTGTGAAACTAGCAAATAATAAAACAAAAGATACTGCTAAGTAACTGCTGGTGGTCTGCCCTTAATAAAATCGGTCAAACATAATTAAATCCTCATCAAGAAGGCTGCTGCACAAAGGCATTCTGTTGCTTATGAACACTAAAATTAAGCCTTGAAAAACTTGAAGTACCAGTTTGGGAGCAATGTGGGACATGTAAACAATCTTTAATGTTACACTGTAAGATCACAAAATCCCCTATCCTACACACAACCTAGATATTGTTATCCAATTTGAATGCAGCATTAATCCAGGGATTTGCTGGGTATTTTACCTGAGCCAGGGAGTGTGTTTCATCTCTACCTGTTAGTGTTGCTTGCCAAGTAGATGAAGAGCTATGCACTGGGAGGTCCAGAATGCCAACTCACTTAATGCCAAACGCCCTGAGCCTGTGAGTGTGTGTGTGTGTGTGTGTGTGTGTCCATGCATTTGTCTTTGTAAAAGCATCGAGAGGCTTGCTGATCTGGCAGGTGTGAACATTTCTCATCTGAGATGTTTCAACTGCAGCCAATCAACAAAATCTGGCATACAGTAGACACTAGCGTAGTCTAATTTGATTCAGTGCTTTGCTGATATGGAAAGTAACACCTTTTTTGTGGCAAGAGCTGTGTTGTATACTAATGCTTACAGGTACATGTGTGTGGATATATGTAAGGCTGTTTGTGTGAACACTGTATTTTTGCAGCGTCTCCATGTGTTTGGTGTAGAGGGCAGTCTCATGTTTCCTTCAACATAGCTGACCCGGATAGCAGGAAACTCAATAGGCAAAGTGTGAGGCAATCGCTCTGTGATTAGTGTACACTATCGCCCTGCAGTAGCTTTGGCCTGTCAACACTGGACACAGGCATTCAGGGAGGTTGCATGAGAGCGGTGCACACTTGCACAGCCACTCATACAATTGATATGCATGCATGTACATTTCACATTCACACCACCAGAGGCACATCTAAAAACCACACGTGCATGTTCATGAACACATGCAGGCAGCTATTCTTAGTTAAAATGTTATCACTTAAGCTTTTACGGATCACTACCCTGTGAAGAACACATGGTTGCATTAGTAGATACTCAATGTTTGTGCAATACTGTACGTAGTAGATATACACAAAGGTACTTTTTCAGGTAATTTTTCTCCCAGCCAGCTCCCTGTTTGTAAAGCTCTGTCTAAACTGTCTCCCCTGAGCGTTCAGTGCTGTGCCCAACAATAACTGTTTGACTTTGTTTAATGCAAGATGACACTGAGTGGAGCAATAAGCTGCCAACAGTTCCTGTATAACTGGGACTACTTCCTGTAGCAAAACAATTGTTTGTCAGGTTTTTCATTAATTACAACAAACTTGTTTTCAATCATTTTTACTTTCACTTTGACATGTGGAATTTATGTATTTTGATAAGAAAATATTATTTCATTCTGTTGTTGACAAATATGTAAATTATAGCAGACCACTGTACTGTTTTGTTAAACTCAGAATAGAACAGTGTATATTGTCCAACCCTTTGTATGCATTTAAGCATTCAAATTAGCAGTTGTTTATTGTTGTCTGATCACATTTATTACCATACTTTTTTGTCCTTGATCCCAATCTTTCCATAAACACAAGACGGCTTCACGAGATGAAAATTTAAAGTTTTGCAAACAGTGAAGAGTTGAAAGACCTCTCTGTATCAGCTGTGTTTTCAAACTTATGCTGTTTTTTGTAATTTAATTTTATAGGACAATACATTTTTTAGGACAAACACTTTTGTCAGACGACTAAGAATATGACTAAATTTTACAAAGGTGTGAAAATGAAACAGTCAAAATAATCAAATTGGTCTACGGAGCATTCATTGAAGATTTGGCTGGATGGAGGCCCAGGGTGAGTGACGAGGGTGACAAGCTGGCCGGGACCTGAGGAGAGGCTCCAAATGCTGCTTGTGTTCTCTGTCGTGTCCCTGACCCTTGTCCAGGTTGGACAGGCTCCAGCTGGTCCCCAGAGCAAGCTCTCCCTACTTTCACATCTGTAGTCCTCTTCTGTGCCAAGGCAGGCAGCGCCGACCCTGCTAACCTTCTACTCGTGTTTTTGTGTGTGTGTGAGAGAGAGAGAGAGCTATAAACAGATAACATTAGAGCGAAGGACTAGCATAAAGGGAGAGATGGTACACGGATCATGTGTTGGACTGTGAGTTAATGTGTGTGCCTATTTGTGTGGGTGTCATGTGAAAGTACATTGTTTACAGTCCATTGATTCTCCTCGTTATTCCTGCATGTGTGTGCATGCATATGTGTGGGCGTGTGTTTGTGTGCTAAGCAGGAGTGTGTCAGTAGACCCTTATCTGACACGGGGATTAGCCGACCAAAGGCGATCCCTGGTCTCATCTAGCCTCTGCCTGCCCATGTCCTTCCCCTTATTTTCCCATAGATTGTCACTTAAGCATGTCTGCTCTGCTACTGTAGAACCAGACTCTGCAGTAGCTACCGTACATTAACTTAAAGGACCATAAAGAATATTTATTCTTTATATTCCTGTTAATCATTTTCTTAAGCATACCGTAAGATTTTAGAATTATTTCCAAGCTTCCAGGCAGCCATTGGTTTGCTTTGATTTATATTTCGGTATGTTATTGAAGGGTCAGTTCATCCATATTACAAAGAAAACATTTTCTCACTTACCTTTAGCGCTATCTAGCCATGCAGTTTTGGTTTATTTGTCAATGTTTGTCATTAAATTCACAATCCTAAAGATTTTTATTTAATCTAGCCCAGTTTTGATTCTGTTTATATTTACATTCATTAATTACCTCCCAAATAGTACTTGTCATTGTTAGTGGCAGAGTCCGCCATTCCTGCGCAGGATTCTTATTGCCCACACATGCACAAGGGATTCACATGAGACGATGCAAGTAATCCAGTGTTACTGTAATTTTATCTCATTGATATCAGCGTCACTGTTTACTGCTCACTCTCCTGCAGTTGTATCAGAGCTGTATTAAGTAATGCAAACCGAACATTTCCTACTGCTGCTGCTTCACATTAAAAGTGTTCAACTGGCAAAACACGAGGTGGCTTTTATAGTGTAGCAGTCACTGTCTCAGAATTCTGGGACCTGTAGTATTAAACTGCACTTAATATTACCACGGTAACCACGGGTGTCGCCAAAACATCCAGGACTGAAATCTTAAGGATTATAACTTATTTTATTATTAACTTAATGCAGTACATGCAAAATAAAAGATGACAGCCACTTTTGTATGAGCCCACTCATTCAAAACACTTACATTGCCATTGGTTGCAGTATCGGTATGCTATTAAAGGGTTTATTAACCTAAATTACAAAGAAAGCCTTGTTTTTACTCGTTCAGATTTTGAGATATGCATTTTTGAGACTTCTGCCTCAAACCTAAAACAATGGAGGTGAATGGAATGCAGTTTGTGATGCTCAAAGCGTTGAAAAATGACATTAAAAACTTCAAAAGCAACATTTCTTTCTAGAAAAAGCGTTGTTTGTAATTCGGGTGAACTGCCCCTTTAAAATTCACTTGCAGAGACCTAAAAGCTAGCCTATCACAGTGAAGATGTAGTTAAAACATGCAGATACACGCTTATGCTGTAACCACTCTGTACACATTTGCTCAAAAATAGAAAGCCATAGATTACTATATAATGTGAAAATGCCAATATGCACCAATGCTACCAGGGGAAATTTGGCCAAATGTGAGTCAATTTGATTCCTCAGAAATGCAATATACGTATATTTTTGTTTTTGCACCTAACAGTTGTGCCAACTGATTTTATTATTAGAAATGAGCACCAGTGTATTTCCAGCGAGTGAATAATTGATTATTGAACCGTCTCTGTTGGAACACAGGCCTGTAATTATGCATACTGTTGAACACATACAGCATATGTGCCTGCCTCGCATAGGGTACACACAAACAAACACACAAATTCCCATAAAAGAAATGGAGAATATAAAGTCAAATCAAAATTGTCAGTTCAAGCACAGCATGGTCTGTATTCTCGTTATTGCAGTGCCATACTGTATCAGGTTGGGTATGTGGGTATTTGTTTATGCGTGTTTCATTGTGTAGGTTTGGGTCATGTGACACTGCATTTCATAAAAGTGCACAGCTCTGTGCAGCTCTCAGAATCTGAGTCAGAGAACTACTTAACTGTAGATTAGAGGGAGGAAGGAAGGAAATTAGTGAGAAAGGAGAGGGAGAGCGCAGAAAATGGGTCAGACATCTGAGAGCGAGGCATTCCTTTTTCTGCATTGGATGTCAAGACATCCAATTGCACCTCTTTTTCTTCTTTTGCTTTCTCTTTCTCTCATGCATGTTTTTTTCTCTCCCCACTTTCCCTGGCCAAGGAAAAGTGCAAAGAGAGGAGAGAGGAGAGAGTTATTATGCTTGGCATGTCTGCAGAGGACGGGCTTTAATTTGGACACGGCCCAGCCGATCAATCTCCACATTGGCTCAGTTACAGCACTGTCTGTGTGTGTGTGTGTCCACATGTAACAGTTAAGCTTTTAAAGTATGCAAACCAGCAGATTGCACTAAAAGTAAAGCACACTGGATTAATCCCGTGTGGAAATGACTTATTCTATACACCAAGCCGTGGAGGAACAATGAATTGGATTAGAGCTGGAATGAGCAATAATGGAATACATGCTGTACTCATCTCTAACAAAGTCAAAATAAAGGAAATTAAGTTTATTCTGTGTCAGGCAGTCTGGATAGGAGCATCAGCTGAACGTCTAAATTGGAAATGTCCTATAAAGAGTAGGAAGAGTCCTATAGGTGGCACATGTGACATGAGTGATGGGTCACGGTAGATTGTAAGCTGATTTGGAAAGGAGCTCTCTCACACACAGATGAACACACACACACACTTTGAGTTACACTTTAGTAACTCAGGGTAATTTGCATAATATGCAAACAGATGGATGTGATTCAGCGGGTGGTTTGGCAAAGTGTCAATGAGCCTGCAACATTTCCTGTTTGAGGCCTTTCTCTGGCATTGAGAGCGCTTAGCCCACTTGTATTAGAAAGTCCTAGTTGTAGTTGTATGACAGCAGCTCTCAGAAACAGACTGCAGCCAGGGTCTCATCGCAGAATTCATTCAGCAGTGAACCCCCCACAGCAAGAACATTATTTATTGAGGGAAAAAAGTGAAACAGTACAGTTTATTCATACTTTTGCTGTAAAGACTCTAGGGCCGATCATTTTTTCAATTAATCATATGTGAAAAATGTTATAATTTCCCATAGCCCAAGGTGAAGTCCTCAAATGTCTTCGTGTTTTGTCCGAGCAATAGTCCAAAACCTAAAGATATTCAGTTTACAATGATACAAAATAGAGAAACAGAAAATCCTTACATTTGAGACGCTGAAATCAGCAAATATTTGGCATTTTTGCTTTAAAAACATGACTAAAACGATTATTCAGTGATCTAAATAGTTGAAGATTCATTTTCTATCGATCGACTAATAGATGAATTGACTAATCGTTGCAGTTCTAAAAGAAACTTAGTACTCTTGTGTGCACTGACGTGATAGTGAGCTGCTGTAGCAAAAGAGTTTCCCAACGGGGATCAATAAAGTATTTCTGATTCTGAAAAACATGGGAAAACATGCTAAAAGTATAACTGGACTAAAGGTAGGGCAGCTCACAACAGAGACACTAACAAAAGCATTGCTTTTCCTTCAATATATGGCCCTGTTTCATTTTAAAATGGAAAAGCTTGATGTTGTTTATAATATAAAGCTTTTGACAAACAGCTCTGTCCCAAACGTCAGATTTGTTTAAAAAGATTAACAATAGCTGCAGTCTAGTTTTGGGAGATGCTGTCATCTTACAAGAGAGATTTTTTTTATGGTGAAGATTAAGCATCGCAGTGTGCCTACAGAATGTTGGTCTGCGGCACTGGCATACTAATTTGTTAGACATACTCTGTCAAACTCGCAGGGAAGGAAAGGGACAAGACCAAGTATGAAACAGCTTTACGTGAAAACATAGAAAGTGAAGTTATAATTCTTGGCTTGATGAAATGAGCAGACAGGTATTTAAATTATTCTTTTCATCAACAATCCTTCAGAAAATCAATCTCTCACCATAAAGAGGATGATTGATATAACAATGTGAACAATGCATCGTCATCTTTAAATGAAACGCAGTAGTGAAAAAACAACAAACTTTAGTCTTGTGGTCTTTCTAACTCACTTTGAGTGAAGAGAATCAGCATCGTCTGTGGATTCAGCTGTTAGTCCTAATCCTTGAAGTCTTTCTCTTAAAATAAAACATATGGTTACTTCCAATAGTGCAAAAATCTCACTTTTTGTGTAGCTTGTTCAAGAAAGCAGCTAGTAAAAGGCATTCCTTCATTCTGTTTTTCAGTCACATACTAACTGTTATTTCCTAGAAGTGGTTGGAGAGATGTTCTCTGACTGTTGGATTTTTAAGACATGACTGTAACATGACATTCTGTGACATTGTTAATTGTTGGCTGTTTAACAGATGGTTCTGTCCCCTGTCAATTTCTGCAGTAAAGGTCCGTAGATGCTTTCCACTCTTTTGCACTCACAGAAAAAGACATTATCAGTGGTGTGTCTTCTGACAGATGGTAGAAACTTGCTAGCCTAGCTACATTAAGACTACAAACAACCCATAATACAAAACTCTCTTTAAAAGAATAGTTCAGCATCTTTCTTTCTGAGAGCGAGATGAAATGATTAATAATAATCTCTTCTGTGTGTTAAGTACGGGGCTGGAGTCAGGCTATGGCTAGCCTAGCTTAGCCTAAAGACTATAGGCAGGGAAAACAGTTAGCTTGGCTCTGTCCAAATCCAAAAATATGAATGCCAATACCTCTAAATCTTACTAATTAAAACAGTGTACTAGTTTAACACAAACAGAAATAAGTACAGAACGTAACTCCCCCTAAAACCAAAAATTTTTGTTTTTACATTTCTGTTTCATATTTTGTACTGTTTGTGTCAGTCTGCCCAAGGACTGCAAATGGAAAATAGCCAGTAGCTCTTCTCTTCGTTTGAAATTGTTTTTGTACATGGTCCTTGACAATTGGATTTAAATAAAACAAAAATGTCTGCAGATTAAACATATGAGATGTATTAATTGGTGAGCTTTACTTTTTTTACACTTTGGACAGAGCCAGGCTAGCTGTTTCCGCATGCTTCCAGTTTTATGCTAAGCTAGGCTAACTATGTCTTAACTCTGGCTATGTACTTAACACACAGACATGAGATTGAAATCAGTGTTATGATCTCACTCTTGAAAAGAAAGCAAATAAGCGTATTTTCAAAAATATTAAGCTATTCCTTTTAAAATGAGTGTATTATGGTTTGTTTGTATCCTTAATCAGAATCAGAAATACTTTATTGATCCCCGAGGGGAAACTCTTTACAACAGCAACAGGCAGCATGCACGTTGGCGCATGCGCACCAATGTCATAATGTGGCTAAGCTAGCAAGTGTCTACCATCTGTCAGCAAACACATTTCTAACAATGGGTTTTTCTGCCATGAAGGAAATTTCAAATGAGTATACAGACAGACATAAGGTATCTCACTTGAAAGAAAGATATTCAACTATTCCTTTAAGTTGCTTCCTCAGCGTTTAACAGAATTTACAGAAAAAAATCTGGGTTTTAGTATGAAATGTTTTCGTGTTTTTCCTGTCTCATATTCAGAATGTGGTCAGGTTCACAGTCGTAAATGGGCTTCAAGGAACAACTCATATTCTTTAATGCTTTTAAAACCTTGCCATACCTTAATCTGTCATGGCCATCTGCTTTACCTCGAAATTCTGTGTCAACCTTATTGGTGTAGCTGTGTGTTGTTATGCACTAAAACATGTCACAAGACTAGAGCTCATGTGTAGGCATGTTAGGTTATTGACAAAATAATTAATTGTCTCTTCCGGGCCACCAGAGTGCAAAGTTGAAGAAGAGCAATATTTTGATGGTTTTCTGCTCCTCCTTTTACCTGAGTATCCATCTGTTCTTTTTCTATAATTTCTGTCAGTAAATGTCAGTGGTCACACATCATCATTGCTCAAAGGCAGAATTATTAATGAAAATGGCTCATTCTGTCACGTGATCTCTGTTCCCAGCTTATCTTATATTCAAATATCAAACAAATGACTGAAATAATGTTATGGTGTTATTTTTCACACATTCGGTGTCACCACGACAAATGTGGTGCAATATACACAATGCAACCATTAAAGGTAGGGTGCTGAATAGGGCTGGATATCATTTTAAATGTTTTTGATACTAGTGCCTATATAATACCTGAGTTAAGGTACCTATACCAAAAAAAAAAAACTTTTTTGATACCTTACTTTATTTTGTAAAATTAAAAAAAGAAGATTTTCCAGGGTTATTTAATCTTAAATGTTGTCTAAATACAAGCAGCATGACAAGAACTTTGTCAGAATATTGTGTGTATATCAATGGGTGTGTGTGTTTTTGTCTCAATCAGAGCTGAAACTAACAGTCAATAAATAGACTTGTTGAATGACAGGAAATGAATACATGTTGAAAACATTTTAGGCTTGTCTTTACTTGTCACAAGCATTTGTCATTGGCGTTGACATTTTATTAATTACATGTAGGGTGTGTATCTATCTAGATAAACAGTCCAAGATCAGATACACAAACAATAAAAATACATTTGCAATGATATGAGAGGCTTCGAAAGCCTATTTGACATTAGATTTTTATAATAAAAGTGAAATAAAATGAAGTCATTATTTCCTTAATTTAATCTTTCCTTTAATTTAAATTAAAATGCCACAGAAAATTGTTTTCTTACTCAAAACATAGGCAGTGATATGATGGAGCTAGCTAGCTTTTTTGCTAAGTAGGATGATTTTTTCACAAAAATGCTGCAGATTGGATATTGTTTACATCTGTTACTGGGTCAGTGTCATCTTTATTAATTTGGTATTTTCAGTAGTGCTGTATGAGCACATGGCTTAAGTAACCAGGAGAAGTTAAGGGCCAGTTTCAAGATTCTGATTCTGATTCTGAAGTAGTATTAGCTACTAACGTTAGCATTTGTCACCTTGGTTTAATTCTCCTCTCAGTTACTTTAATGTCAGCTAACACGTTGCCTTCCTATATGTAGTGAGGTTTGAGGTGCCACTCTTGTATCAGTTCACCCCTAACTTGATGATTAATCAACAAAATGAAGAGAATGAAAGCCATTTTAGTTGCAGCCCTAATCTTAGTGTTTTTAATGTCTATTTCTGAATGATGTTTGTTAATGTGTTCATGTTAATGTGTGTATACTGCATGTCTGTGAAAAGCCACAGATGTGAAGCATTATTCAATTTACCTCTGCCAACCAATCTGATCCAATGCAAAGGGGCAGATTTGGTCCTGTTTAGTATAAGATGATTGAATGTCACATACAGTGGAATATAATTTACTTCAATAGTCATAAATCAAGGTCAGGGTTATTATCTTCATAGCCTTTAAAAAAGAAAAAAGGTTGTTTTTTTGAAGTTAAGTTTCTGCACAGGTATGCCAACATACATGCTCTTTTCTACTATCTACTATCTACCTGACATTGACAACAGTTATACAGATTCACACATTTACAAGTGCATTTCTCATCTTCACCTTGATGATATATGTTGAGGTGTGACTGCTAACTTTTGCTGAGTATAAGTGATAATAATATTCAACTTGCCCAAGCTGTCTGGTTAATATCGCCTGAAGCCTATCTTTTATTTTAGTAGTACCTCAGGTGTAAATAATAGGCCTTGTTGCATGAAGAGTAAAGTCAGTAAAATTAGGCTATTGATGTACGATTCATGCATGAGGGTGATTCATCACTAATTAACTCTAATAAAGAAACCGGCATGCGTGCTATTCTTGTCATCACCATCGAAGTGTGGCGGAACAATATCCTAAAGTTCACTAACTCAAAGATCAGAAAAAAAATAGGCCTCTGTGGTCGCTTCTGTTTTAAGGTAAGGGCTATTCCCAATTATCTCTATTATTCACTGTTAGCGCTGTAGGCTGTTGTATGTGATGGGTGTTGATGAAGACTTGATCCCTTGTAGGCAGCCTGGGCTATTTTTGTTGGTACTTTCAATGCTCATACATGTGTGTGTTGTTATAGGCAACACTTTTGACATGTGACCTTTACATTTGATGTCTTAATTGTACTGAGAAATGATTGTGCTCATCTGTATGTAATGGGTAACTTTAACCGTTGTTTATATGTTATGTACATATAATATATGTTCTGCAGAGTATACTGTGCCCTGCTATAGTTGGCTGTATTGTATCATACTTTGATATGTGTGTGGAGGTTTGATGTGGTTGATTATTATATATCAGATGACACAAAGCAAGTACCTACATGCTTGCAGCTATGAATGTTTCTTTGCAACAAGCCATGAGCTCGCACACTGAGTAAAGTAGCCCAGAAGATGATTAAGGGAACACCTGGAATACCATATACAGCAGAAATCCCTTTCCATCAGTGTATTCCTGAACAGATAGTGTACTCCTGGCCTTTTGAAAGTCTAGCAAGGTTCATACTGTATACTCCCTTTGATTCCTCTGGCCAGCCTAAGCCTTAAGTTAGACACTTCATTTGGCTAAAGGATTAGACTACTAAGCCTTTTAGTGGTAAGCTGGTCACATGAAAATCTAACATCGGTTTGCATAGACAAGAAAACCTTGCACCTCCTTCGGGGATTTTCCTCTCTTGAACTCTGAGACTCCTCCCATGTCATCCCTGACTTGGCAGTACATGCATGCATCAGTGGCCATGTGGATTACCTTGTGCAGAGCTGCAGCTATCTGTAGGATTTGGCTAACTAATGTCTCGTAGGATCACTCTGTAAGCCTTTTCACTCTCCAGAGTGTTTGGCCTGGTGGATGTTTTTCTTTTGTTGATATGATATGAAGAAATCAGGGTGTTTGTTCTGATTACAGAGTTCCATGAGACCTACGTTGGGATAAAGGCTGGGATCAAATGTAAAGAAACAACACTGAAGCAAAGACAACTGACCACCAAGGTAAGAAATGTTTTCATAGCTTTGTGCACACCTCTGGATGTTGACATATTTGCTGTTGAGTCACTCAATATTTCTGTTTTGGCACAAAAACTATTAGTAGTTGTAACCTTCGGTCACGTGGGCAAATTATGTACGTCATTACTTGATCTCGCACTGTCTTTGGTGCAGTGCTTTTAAAGTTTTTGCACCATCATCTTGATGTGAGCTACAGAGACACCTTAAACAAACTGATTTTATTAGCATGGAAGATTATAAAAACAGGATTTAGGACTACTTGACCACGGAACGCACATGTCCTGTTACTGAACACTGCTATTTGTGGTTTGATGTAATTTGTTATTTGTTTTAAGTCTGTTGCTCGTTTCTTTTGTGTGAAACTTTTTATGCTGCTGTCTTGGCCTGGACTCCCTTATATCTCAATAGATATGTATAGTCCTGGTAAAATAAAGGTTAAATAAATAAATAATAAAAAAAAAACCTACATCAGTAGAATCACAAAGTCAAAAGACTGGTGTGGAAGTGGGGTTGGTTTTATTTTTCCATGCTGGAAGGCGGTGTCTCATTTCCACAGGTGGAGATATCAACACTTTTTGCCTTGTCAAGACTCCCCAGTAAATTGGAAAATTATCCAAAATGCAATATGGATTAGTGCAATATCCAAATACCAAAAGGATGCCGCTTCCTCTCCAGACGAGATAAATGAGCACAGCTTTCTCTCTATGCCACCTGAGCAGCACGAGGGTGGCACATATAGACAACAGGTTTATGTCTCGTACCAGCCTTCATTTACAAATCAAATTGCATCTCAGATAACTTTGCATTTTCTCACACTCGTACCGGCTAACATGCTGTCCCTCACTAACAGGTCACACCTTTGCTTTACAGAAGTGTTCGTGTTGACTGATGATCCTTTTCATATTGCATTTTCATGCTATATATGTGTACTCAAGGTCTAGCACTGCACTCTGGATCGACAGGTGTGCAGCAGCATACAGCAGTTATTGTTAAGGTTGGGGTTTGATGGCAGTGTATTCTGCATATCTGAATGCAGTATTGAATCCACTGTAGAAAATAAAAAAATAACTAAAACTCAAAGATGCAATTTAGGAGCCGTGGTCTTTCAATTTGAGAGCATGACTCATTGATTTCACATTCAGATTTTGTAATGTTTTCTTTAAAACCCTGCCCTCGCACTCAAATAGCCCCTGCCTGCGCTTAGATTTGCTCTGCTTCTGCTCAAACTGTATGCTTGCACTCATGTAAAAACAGTGATGATTTTATTAAAAAAAATTGTTGTTGCTTGCAGTGATGTACACACAGATAAAACTATCACCTGACTCTTTAATTCCCCTAAGCTCTACAGAGCTTTATTACCTCTTGCAGCTCAGTGGTTTGGTTTACTCTTTTGGTTCACTCTCAGCGCTCTCATAGCGTTGTTTTTTGGCCGCAGCAGGCAGCTGTTTTCAGAAAAATAGCTCTATAAATCCACTGTACACTACCTGCTCAGCACCAAACAGACACAGTTAACTATAGACTAGCTGGTGAACATACTGGAGCATTTAGCAGCTAAAGAGGAGTGTGAATATTGGACTTACTTTCACCAGGTGGACAGAAACAAGACTCCAAATGAATGATAATGTTGCTCTGTAAATGCTGGATGTGGAAATATACAACTGTTTGCTGCCATGTTTGCTATTTCAGCTTAAGAGGTTATATGCCAAAGTTGTGTTTACAGCTCATTTGTGCCTCCCCCCTCAGGTTTAAGTATATTATTAGTAGTCAATGATTGCCCAGATTAACCCAATCCAGATACCAGATACTGAAATGGAGCATTAAGCACATATCTGAAATGACCTTTGTACAAATCAAACAGTGAATAGTTAGGTCTTCTGCCATGTGTGTCCTTCTCAAAGAACCGCTTTTCCATGCCTGTCACCATTCTTTAAAGAATGAAATGCACAATTAGACATCTTGCATAACTACAATATGTAAAGTAGAACTTTTATGTGACTATAGAACCTTTCAAACTATTCTGATGGCATGTCTTTTTTAAAAATTTTTATCCTACACATACCTGTCAAACTCTTTACGGAGAGCCCCTGTAGCTACACCAGCTTCACATAAAAAGATGACTTTCAGTTGGTTAGTTGGTTTTTTTTGGCGCTGCCATTGCATAAGGCCCCTCTCAAACATGTTTTGGCATGACACTGTGATGTCAAAGGTTTTGCCTTGCCTCTGTGATCACTGCATCAGCAATTACTAAGTGTTAGTCAGATCTTTCATTCAATGCTCAAGTCTATGATGAGTGAAAGATGCTATGACCCACACTTGGGTACAAACAGTAGGGCTGGGTACGTTGCAAGATATTACTTTTAGGGCCAAAATTCATTTGACTATTGATTTGATGAGATATGGTTGAGGTGATGTATTAATAATAATAGTATAATAATGAACTTTATTTGTATAACACCTTTCATCCAAGAAATGCAGCTCAAAGTGCTAGGAACTAGCGACGAGTAGACGGGAACAAGATTAACACTACTGGAGAGCCTCTGTATTGGTGAATTACTAAAGGTAATGCATCCCAGAATTTGTACTTTTTATTCAGATTGTAATGGGATTCAAATAACCAGAGTCAGAACAGTGCTTAATTAATGTTACTGATTTTCTCTGAGGCCATATATACTAATAGCACACAATTTCTCCATCTAGTACTCCATCCTGGAGTGAGAAGAAGAATGTAGATGGTGTTCTTTCCTCCTCCGGTCAGAGATTTTAAAAAGTAGGCATTATAACCTTCAGCTTCTGGCTGCTGATATGTTCTCAAGTTCCAGGTACTGACTGGTCAGGAGTCTTGAAATCTGTACAAAACACAATACACCACATTACAAAATCTTAATGTGAAATCAATCAGTCATGCTTTCAAACTGAAAGACCACGCTCACAGGAAGACAGGACAGAAGCCCCATATTGATAAGGCAGAGGCAGTTTTGAGTGTCAGCCTAATTAATGTTCACAACCTGTATCTACAACCTGAAAGTGAGATGAACAGAATATGAAATGTTGATTAAATATGTATCAGATGCATTGACATAACAGGTGTAGACACATTGAAGTAACCGGTGTAGCTCACTGACTTTTGCATACCTTATTTTTATGAGCTACGTGCTTGAAATGCTGGCGGTCCCACTTCAGAACCTTAAATGATTGATGTGATTTGAATGAAAGTTTAACTGGAAGATTTCGACAACAGGATATTGACCGGCCACAATCAGCAAGTTTGGGCTTGAAACAGGTTTCTCCATGCTGCACATATGCAAATGTGCAGGGGTGTTGTGAAGTGTGCGCATCGGTTGCTCTGTAAGCTTCTGCGACCAACGTCTACCCATAACACCCTTCTCTGTGCAGAGATGTTTAAATGTATCTTTGCAGAACTTTATTTGCAGCCTCACGGCATTAACATTAATAAGCCTCAGTGTTTTGTACATTGGTCTATGCTGGTAGACAGCAAGATCTAAAATAGAAACTCCAGTTATAGTGGACTCACTTTTTTGTTGTGATGTGCAGAACAACTTAACATTAGCAATTAGCCTACCTTTACAAGGGGCTAGTACATGAATCAGAACAAAGTGGCTTTTGTCAGAGGGATGAGAGGTGAGCAATGGACGCTACGCCGACACACACATCCCGCCCTCGTGCTTTTCTGGTGACAGAGAGAACGAGCTGAGCCACTCCCTGCCCATCTGTCATGCCCATCAGGGGAATCACTTTCCCGCTCTGGAACACACACTCACAAACACAAACGAGCACACACACCCCCACCTGGGCACACATTCACGGACACAAATACAAACATGCACACACATAATCAAATGGACAAATATGTACAAACATCCACATGCACACAGACAGTCACAGACAAATACAAACATTTGAATTCATATACAAATAATCTTTGAGCCCTGCTAACATTTATCTCCAACCAGCGAGTACTGGGGATCCGTAAAGCAGGATGGGTAAACTGTGAGTGGGCTCAGTGCCAGCGGTTGAATTACTTTTATTCTCTGACAGTTTGACTCACCACCTGGCTGGGTAATCCCAGCACACGCTTTTGGACATCTCCCATTCCAAACCTCAATTTCAATTTGAGTGAATTGAATTTCTCAGATGGCCATTCAAGCCCTGCCTGGTACTAACCGGAAGAAGTAATCTTTCTGACCGTTAATGCTGTGCAGAAGAGAGACACAATGACATTTAAAATGAAACCATTGCAGTCAGATGGATGTGCACGCAAGCTGTCGCTATATTAATGCGGTCTTATTTTCTGTTTGTGACATTTGAATAAGAATAATTTATTCTCAGTGATCAATAAACTAACTTAATAACCTGCCTTGAGGCTCTTGGATGTCTAGACAGAATAGAGTACCGGCAATTTAATTTTACTCTGCAAAGAAGCCAGAGATTAATTTAGAAAGACAATTACCAAGCATGCTGCTAAATGACATTTCCAGGAACTGAGGAAATGATAACTCAACAATGATGCTGGCTGAATTGAGCTGTGGTAGGTGGCTTTACCTGCACTGTAGCCAGGAGGCTTGGCTGGGTTGCAGTGCAGCGGTGGAGGCGTGATGCTGGAACGTATTGGGCTTTTTGTTGTGAAGGGCAAGTGCTCTCTGCTTTCCGCCATATGGTTTTATTGTAGTGCAGGATAAACAAGGTGTAGCTGTAATGTTAGGTTGCAGCATCATAGAGATAGAGTGGGTGGTATTTTATGAAACTGCGGTTTCTTGGACAGCTCTCTCATTCACTGAAAGGAAGTGGTTTTTGCCTCATCTCAGCAAAGCACAAAATGTTCCTCTTTTTCGGCTCTCTGTTGATACTCTTATTTCATTCATTGTTATACTATCATATAAACATCTGTATTTGTTTGGGGTCAAAAGGGCAGCTCCAGTGGAAAAGTGCAAACCACAGTTGGCAGAGAATAGAGAGTGTTGGTGGTGTAATGTTAGGTAATATTGTTCCTGGTTATGATTGCTTACCTCTCAGAGCTGTGTTTGTATTGCAACTGGAGTTGATTGGTGCTGCAGAGTGCAAACGTAAAGCTAAAGTCTTTATGATGTTTCCAAAAGCTAGATGTGTTTTGCCTTTGGGACCTGTTTAGATAGGGTTAGGGTTAGTTTGGTAATTATTGTTTTAAATCACATTTGTATGATACCTTGATACCTTGTTTGTACTGCGAGTAATCTTCATCCAAAGTCGATCGATTAATTGATTAATCGACTAAAGTACACACATAAAGGTACAAGAGCTAAAATGATGATAAATCAGCTGATGTTTATTTTTTTAACATAAACACATAACATAAACAACCAAATTCTAGGGATCCTTATAAACAATATTTATTTGAATATATTTTGCTATGAATGGAGCAGGACATTTTATATAACTTGTCAGTGCTCTCAGGTGGGCAAACTATGTGAAGGCAACACTATTTCTAAACTACCTCAAACATATCATTGGCATGTCTGCACTGAAATGTCTTGTTACTTACATGTATCTGACAACATGGCACACCAATACTGATATATCTGTTATAAACTAAAATCAGTTGATAATATCAGCCATGTGGATGCAGCAGTCTGGCTCAAAAACTCCACACCGAACCTTTTAAAGGGTAACTTCTGTATTTTTCAGACTGGATCCTATTTTCCCATGTTTTTATGTCTAAGTGACTAATTGGGACAACAATTTTTGAAATTGGTCCAGTATTGAGTTAGAGGGCTGCACCCGGCAGCCGCAAAACAGAATTGCAATGTAATCATCCGGGGCAGTTGCGCACCGTCAATGTACGTCCACTAAAAGTGCTTGTTTTTGCCGCTGACAGGCTCAGATTGTTATTCTAAGTGCCTGACAACATTATGGAAAGGACCCTACAGAGATAGACCTTTTTGTTAAAGAGTCCTCTTTGTTTAAACAGCTGTTATATCGCTCTCCTCAAAGCCACCAGATTCCATTGGCAAATACAATCATTTTACCTCACCTAATAATACCCACCTAATAACAATCTGAGCCTGTCAGTGGCAAAAACAAGCACTTTTAGTGGACGTAACTTGACGGTACGCAACTGCCCTCGGATGATTACATTACAGCTGGTTTCAGCCCTCTTGCTCAATACTGGACCAATTTCAAAAATTGTTGTCCCAATTAGTCACTTAGACACAAAATCATGGGGAAAAACATGGGAAAATAGGGTCCAGGTTGAAAAATACTGAAGTTACCTTTTTAAGTCAGTTGAAAAGATTGATGTGTTGAACCTTCAAACAGGCCATCAGAAATGCATGCCTGAGTCTCAGTACACAACAAAGAGTCATGTTTCCTTTCAACACCGACACTAATTTAAAATCTTCAGCAGCTACACAGCTTTATTGCTTTAAAGTATATATCTCATGCTGTGAGAGCACTTTGTTTCATCACTCAGATAGAACTGTGGATTTCAGGCCATGACAGAAGGGTAGACGTCAGAGACAAGATTGACATATTGATTATGGTGTGTGCTGTGATGACAGCTGAAATGCAAGCTGCAAGAAAAATTGTCAGACAGCAAAAATGTTTTTTTTTTTTCCCTGTCTGGCTCAACCCTTCGAACCCTGCTTGGTAACCTGTGATCACAGCTTAGAGAAGTTACATTCATGTTGCATATAGCGAAGTTCTTCATCAGGCTCTTGGGAAAGCCGGCCACTGCCAACAGCTCCTGCCAGACAGCCAACTGGATATCATGGTGTGAAACAGATATGATTGTATCAAGTGCTGGCTGTCCAGTTTCAAACTAACAATGAATGACTTCTTTTAGCAAACCATGTTCAAAGGTTTCACAGGGAGCTCCCATTTCCTGACACTGCAGTGACAGCTAAAATGTTTCAAGCTTTGACATGTTAATACATTTACATACTGGAACAGCATGAACATTTTCCACAGCCCTCTAACACTGAGGTTCTGCATATAGACAACATGCCTAATATACTCTATTTTCCTAGCTGTATTACAGCTTGATCCAAGATAGCAGGATGTTTATGCTGACATTGATGTTAATTAAAGCCACAGATACATTAAAACGCTGCCTGCTCCTGGAGTTAGCAGGTACCTGTCTGCTGCAGGGCTTTGAACCTTTGGTAGCAGTTACATGTTTGTGAGGTCTAAGGCATGATGGGACATCTGATATAGATGGTAATGAAATAAATGAAACCACTGTGTGCAGGACCTCTGTGGTAATCACATCGTGGCAAACTGTCACAGGCAGCGTCTTCAGTGAACACTTGAGTTGTCAGTCAAGGCAGTCTATTTATATTTTTTCCCATACATGACATAAGTGTTAGACAATTTTTCTGACACAATATGTCAAAAATAAAGAGATAAGAAAAATATACATGAATAATCCAACAAGTAAATAAATAAAATAAAAAAACATACATACATTTTGATGTCATCAAATATATTTCAAAGTTTCTCTCCCTTGCAAAACTCAGTGATCATGGTCAAGGGTAAAAAAAAAACTAACCTTGACTGCTGGTAATGACGGGATGCGAATAGCTGGCTCCGCTGTCCTAGCCAGATGCTTTGTTCAAAGTATTTGAACAAACGTCTGGTGAGAACAGCCTCCCTTGTTGCAATTGTAATTACCTTATACTAAATGACTGAAGTGGTTTAGTGCCTTCATCGAACAAAATTATTTTGACACATCTGGATTATTAAACATTAATCTGCAGATGAAAAGAATCAATAAATACAATGCAAATAAATACAAAACAAAAAAGCAATTGAACTATGTGCACAACTACAGTTGTTGGAGAACTGTTGACAGCCCTAGATACACTATGTGCTATAGTGAGTCATTTTATGTGGCTGGCCATGTGAACAGGCCTGATGAATCCCTCTTACTCTCTGCAAGATTTAATGCTAAATGCTTAAACCCTGTCACACTTCAGTAAGTCAGCTGATGTCACTGATCTGCTGTTAATAACAGCAAAGGATCTAAAGCAGTTCTGTGTATGTTTATCACAGCTGTTTTTATGCTCAACATGTATAAGTTCTTATAGTTATAAGGGCCACATTTCTGCATTACATTTTGTCCCTCTTTCTCTCCCTGTGCGTTTCCTCCCCCCTGCTTAATCTTTCCTCAAGGCGATGTCAGTTGAGGCGCAGAACAGGTGCAGCAGGGAGTGATATGAACACAAGTTCCTGCTCAAACACTTGGTTCCACATTATATATATGTAATATACAGTCCAGTCTGCCTCTGCGCTGCCATTCACATGGAATGCGAAAACGGGTCCAAAGTACTCAACCACGCCAGACGCCTTTTGTTGTTTAATACTGCCCTGGCTGTAGTTGCTCTCACTCTCGCTCTGTCGGGGTTCAGCTATATAGGATTATAGATTTTAATATGTATAGACTAAGACCTCACAGTATCTTTTACCTCTGGCTAAGGACAAAATATGCTGAGCGTCTGCTGGTTTATAAGTTTAATGAGAACACATCAGTGAGGAGAAGGAGTGCTGAACAGTAGATCTTGGTTAGAGAGAAAGTGGGTTATTTTGCTGAGGGAGTACATGTAAGAACATGCTTACTCATATGATTCTATACTGGGTGTTTATGACTGTGTATATGTATATATATCTGTGTTGAGTTGGATCTGATATTGTGTACTCTGACAAGCAATAATCTCAACTCAGAGGTGTGGGTGTTGGTGTTAATTTCAAAGCTCCCTTCTGCTGAAAAAAAGGTTCTCTTTGTGTCCATGAGCACCTCTTTGAGACTCAAAGCAAAAGCCAGTATATCTGTAGTCAGCATGTTTATTATGTCCAAATTGCTGTAAACATGGTTACAAAGCTCTGGATACAGCAAACATTTTCATAATCAAGACCAGACTGCTATTCCTAGAGGGGCAAAGACACAGAAAACAATTGAGAAATACTAGAGGGAAAAGAGGGCAGAAATGGCTTGAGAGTGGTGGGCAGCATTAACCAGTTTAGAGAAGGGCATTCCAGCTCTTTTGTTGTCAGGCCACAAGTATTCCAGTCTTCCTTGCTCACTCCTACTCCTTTGCCACACAAATGAAGTGAACTTTGGAGGACTCCAATAAAGCCAGAGAAGCAGGACGAGTATTAAATGCCTGGGGTTAGGAACGTTGTCTCACTATATACAGTGGACACTCTTGTAACTCTCCATGTGGCTGAACTGTTAGTTCTTCTATGACACTTAAAGTACAGTCGGGTTTGGGTTTTACACAGGCATGTGGAAGAGTGTGTGTGTGTGTGTTTGCTCATTCAAGCAGGTACAGAGGGGATGGGCACAGGAATGCATCAGCATACCTTTTGTACTGTATTTGGATGGGTTTTAGATCAGTGAACCGTGTTCTGCACCTTCTCATTAAAGATGCAGTTCAATAAGCTGGTTTCAACATGCCATGACTAGCTGAAGCCATATTGGGACATTTCCCCTCCACCGCTGTGGGCAGAGGTCTTGTAGACTTTTATAGATCCTGTAAAGTTTGATCAAATTAACTCTTTTTATTTAACTTGATGGTTGGTTGAACATTAACTGAGCATAGGCTTTAGCCTTTGCCAGCATGAGTGATATCATTAATATCATAGTGATACAGAAGCCACCACTGAGGGCAGATGTATGACTCATATTATTTATACTATCAGTCCCATGACTGGAGAAGTCTCACTCTCTACCTTATTTTCTCATTTTAATGATTCTCTCCGTTTCTTCTCACCGGCGTTATTGTTGCTTTGTGCCTTGATATTTTCTTCTCTTTTTTTGTGTTTGTTTCGCTCTACGCTGCCAGCTGAGGTGTTATCTTTGTTACGTAAATTGCCCACGTGCCTTTTGGCAAAGCACCTCGTGTGCAGAACCTGAGCCAAGTCTGTCAAGGTTAGTTTAGCTGAAATTGTGCCAGTGTGGTGTGACACACCTGTGTGTGTGTGTGTGTGTGTGTGTGTGTGTGTGTGTGTGTGTGAAGAAGGTGCTGTTGTTCAGTATTTGGCCGTTTGTCAGATAGTCCTGCAAGACACAAATTTTCTTTTTCTTTTCTTTGAATACGTTTAAGCTGTTTTGCATTGTTGAACCTTTTGCATTCAAATTAAATTAAACAAATTACTTTGGCATGTGTGGTTTTGTTTAACAAAGTGTTTAGAGTGGCTTGTATTGTTTTACTTTATTTTTTCTTGCTGGAAATCAAGATTCAAAGTATGCTATAGTGTTCTCAGAAAACATGCAGTCAGCCTTGACCTTTGACCTCTCTATACACTGCCTAAGTCTGAGCCAGGGTCCGAAAATAACACCTGCCATGTGCCAAATGCAGGTAGATTTGCTGTTTGGCAAGTAAATCTTGGACCTGGATTGATTAACAGTTGATCAATATATTAAAATCATTTTGCTTCAAATTTTGCTCTGGCCTCTTCTTTAAGTTTGTATTCAACGTAATACCTTATTATCTCAATGAAATGTACTAAAACAAATGTATATGTGACACAAAAGTTCATTTCGGACACTCGTCAGGACCTCAGCAAGGCTGCTGAGCAGATAGAAATGACATTTGGCTGTTCCTCTAACATTGTACAGCTCAGTGTTAATTTGTGAATTTCATCTAGTTTGTCTTTAAGCTGAACAGCAGAGAGGGAAGACTAGTTTTGATGTCATCTAGAGACAAATCCTGCAGCTGCTTCATAAGCAACAAAGTGAGCTCCTTTGGCAGCACCCACAGTGGTTTCACTGGGGTATAGAGACATTTTCTGTGAGCCCTGGATTTGAATAAAACTCAATTGTAATATCTCGAAAAAAATGTACGAGCCTTACTTACAGAGTAAGTAGCTCAGGTTGTAGAGTCAGTCGTCTTGTAATTGGTGGTTTGATCCCTGGCTCCTCCTGTGTATGTGGGGCAAAAGTGTGTATAATGTATGAGCTGCAACTAACAATTACTTTCATTATCGGAAAATCTGCTGTTTATCTTCTCGATGAAGCGACTAATTGTTTAGTCTATAAAATGTTCAAAATAGTGAAAAATGTCCATGGTAAATTCCCAGTCCAAGATGATGTCTTCAAAATGCTTGTTTTGTCCAACTAACAGTCCAATACTTTTGGACAAATTTTTTTTGGCAGTTTGGCTTCTAAATAATTGCAGATTTACTGTCTAATTGGACTTACTGTTTCAGCTCTAATAATGTAGTTTATGTATTAATGCATTGAGATGATTCATTGCCATCATATGAAGATAGTTAGTTTTTTGTTTGTAGATATTGACTTAAATGTCCAAAATCACTGGAGTACTGCAACTTTCCCTTTAATGTAATACATAGTCTCTTTGTGTGTCCCTTATCCCAATCTGTATGTCAGTCTGTGTGGCCATGTGTATATCAACCCCTAGATTTGACTCTATATGTGTGTCCTTGTCTGTTGGAATCCCCAACTGTGTTTGTGTGTCCTTGTGTGGTGCCTCTGAATGTGTCCCTCTGTGTTCAGAACTGTTTGTGTATCCCTGTATCTTTGTCAGTGTGTGCCCAAGGCTGTGTGAGTCCATTTATATATGTTTCTCTATGTGTGTGTCATTGTGTGCGTCTCCTCCTGTGTTCATCATATGCTCTTGCATACAGCAGTGGGAAACGACTGCAGAGGCATGCCTGGGGAATGTGGTCAGGAGATGCCTGTGTTTATGGAGCATACTGTACTAAGCTGCACCGCTGCAGTAAACGTGCTATAAATAGAAGGTGCTGATAAAGAAGAAGAAAAAAGGCGGTTCAGTGTGAAACAGACTCATCAAACCGGTTCCTGTTTGAACACTCAGCCAGGGGCCAGTGATCACTGCAAGTCCAGACTGAGCTAAAACCAACACTAGTACATGAGCATATAACCAAGAGCAGAATTAAAAGGACCAGTGTTCTCAGATTTACTTTAAATGTATGTGGTTGTATTAAGGGTTAGGGTTTCAAGACTTGATGTATTTATGATTTTCATTAGGGAAGTAACGTACAATCATATAAGTTAAGTGTGACACACTGCAACCACATCTGACACCATCATGGAGGTCTACTAGAGAATCGTCTGTCTGCAAATATAACTGTTTATCAACATGTCTAGAAAAACAGAGATACACGTTAAAGCATGTTGGTGTAAAATTCATTAGTGTTAAAACTTGCAAAGGCTAGGTTTGATGGGGTTGGTTTCTTTTCAGATTTAGATAGCACAGTGTGAAACCCTAGCCTTGACTCTTGAGGGATTGGACCCTAACCGAAACAGACCAGAGAGGACTGATCCGAGGACAGTCAGACCCTGTTCGAAATAGACCTGAGGATGATTACTCCAGATCCATGTGGTCCTTTCCAAACAGATTCAAACAGAGAGAGAACACCAATACTATGAGAAGCATGATGCTCCATCAATTAACAAACAGTAGCAGTTGAAAAGAACAGCAATGCATGTCATTTTTCCAGCTTTACAGTTCACACTCTCCGTCTCACACTTAGTTATAGTTAGTTAGTTGTCTTAGTTATATTAGTAGTATAGCAGTAGTACTCCATAACGGGATTTTTTTGACAATATTATATAATGTAGCACTATTGTGCATCAGCTGCCATCATTTTTTGAAGCTGCACCTGGCTACATAACCATCAGTGGGTTTCTGACCACAGGTGGATATGATCGCTATCAGGCTTGTAAAAAGCTGCGAGTAGAGTCAAGTCAGTTTTTATTTATTTATTTATTTAGATTTCCCAAAATCACAAATTTGTCCATCTATACAAAATATATTACACCCTTTATTCTTAGAATTATTTGAAAGACTATAGCCTGAAAAGCTTGTAAATCATGATTGATTTATGAAAGATAATTACAAATAGAATCAGTGTGGTGAATCCGGTAGTAGGTTATAGGTTTTCAAGACATTTTAGCATGATAAACATTTTCAAAATGCTGCTGAGAGATTGGAGGAAGCTGTCTGGTGAATCTTTTGCAAAGGCAAGTTTTCTGGTGGATGAGCAAGAGAAATGAGAGGAGTCTTAACCCTGTGGTGGGTGACTCATTTTCAGGAAGAAGAGTTTTGTAGGTTCTCAAACTAATTGTTTGCCCTCTGATCCAACAGGCTATAATGGGGCTTACATGGATGGCTGAAGGCAGGAAACAGTGTTTGCTTAGCCTTAGATAAAGATGAAATGCATATGGATGGGAGAAGAGAACTGTAGCTCTTGCTAGAAGACCTGCAACCGTCCTCGTGTTATTATAGCATGAAAAAGCACTGAGAGATTTTAGGCCTTCAGTACAATATTTCACAAAGAAAACCTGGATTTTTAAACTCTGTAATGGTGCCTTTTGCCATTATTTGGCTATTAAACAGTGTGTACTCCTCCAAGGTGCTAATAAGTATTAAAGAGATTTAGCCTCAAGGTTGCACCACATCAATTTGTAAAACATGAATGAAAGCTAGTGTCATTGTCAGTTTTTCTTCAACAGCCTTCTCCAAGAAATCAGATTTAGAAAATTTGTATGAAATGACAATCTGGGTGCTCGGTGATTTGTTTAATTTCATCTTGAGCATCTTTGAGTGTGCATTAACACTAAGACACCAGTCTTAGTGTTAATGCACATTAGACGTTGTGAGGCACCTCACATGTCCACTTTCCCTATGGCGTGCATCTCTTTTCCAAACGCCTGCACATTCAGGTCCTGAAGAGGCTAAATCCTAAGCTGACACCCAGCCCCCTTAAACGACACTGTAACCAGTTTTATGACCTTGTTTTTCTTCTATTTTTTGTCTCTTCTGTCTTTTTCAATCTCCCTTTCACCTACTTCACTCTTCATCCTTGACCCTGATCTCCCTTTTTTCCCTTTATTCTCTCTTGTGCTTTGCTTCCATAACACTCCTTTAAATATCCCTTATGCCTCTGTGCTAACACAGAGTGATACACACACACACACACACATATATATGCACAAGTGAATCATTGGATATCTATTATTGGCTCCATGCACACACTGCACCCCCAATGCTCCCATTTGGAATTCTCCTGTTCCCAGAATCTTGTTTCACCATAGCAACACCAACATGTCTGCACTCTCTCTCACACACACACACACACACACATCTAGTCACCACATTCCCTTTTTTCCCTCTCTTTTTCTTATACCCCAGCTCTGGGCTGGTTTTTATGGTCGCCTGCCCCCAGCCCCCGGCTTGCTGTGTTCCTTCAGGAATTTTGGCCCACGTTCAAAAATCCAAAATCAACTACAGGCTGCTACAGCACCCTGGGCCCCTTCGCTCCGCGTCTGTCACCCCATATGTTGACCCCAGGGAGTGTTTGTGTATGTGGAAAGGGGGCTGACAGTCAGGCCACTGACAACCTGTCCCAAGAAAGTTTTGCTATGTCCTCCATGTCTGTCATTTTCTCACTCTTTTCCTTCCAGTTTGTCTTCTTTTTGTCACTTCTTTTGAAAACGTTAAACTAACCTTTGTGACCCACATCACTCTCAATCTCCCTCAGTGAGTTGATTTTGTATGCCCCCCCCCAATCTGTCACTGCTTTATATTTTACATGTGTCCGTAGATCAGAGACATATGCTTGCAAGTTACATGTAATAATACAAATGTGACATCATAGTATAACAAGGAAGAGGAATAGAGGCAGCCCAACATAAATTAGATTCATCCTATTCCCTAATAGAGTATAATCAAAGCATCTTCCAATTCCCTCTGCAGTCTCAGATACCCCAGATACTGTAAGTTAAGCGCTTCACCATTATTGTAGAAGATGGAAATTGTAGAAAGTGTGCCAAGATTTCCTAAAGTAATTAAGCTTATTTTGTGTAAAGTAGTTTAATTTTCTAAGGCAAGGCTGTTCCTACTTTTTAGGGCTATATATCATGTTGCTTTTAAGAGTCAACAATTAAGATCTTTAATATTTTGAAGTCATAAAGTCCTCAGAAAAAGCTTTCACAAGTTTTGTTTTGTATTTGTGTACATGCGCATTGCTTTGCATTTGTCTCTTTTCTAGCTTTGTCTCTTTTTCTTCCAGAGTTCATTCCTGCTCTTCAGTTTTTGTAAGAAAAAAAGGGGACAAAAGTATAGTGGAAAGAAATTTGTTCTACAGATGTTGTCTATCCTGGAGCCCAAAGCTTAGTCGAATAAAGGATTGCTTTCTCTCCCTCTCCGTCCTCTCTTCATCTGAGTCCCCCCATGACTCGTCTGCCTTCCCTCTACCTCTGCATGACCCTCTTGTCTAATTTTTTCATCTACTCTGTCTCTGTTTTTCTCTCCAATACATCATGTCCGTCTGGTCTGTACATGCTGATCAACAAACTGCCTTTAATTGATTCACTGCACCGGCGTGGCGTAAAGCTAAGATCTGCTAAGCTCTGGCAACACAGGGGTCCCTCTGCTCTGCTTTTATGTGGGTTCATATACATACGACTTGGCCTGTATAGAGCTGCTTAAGACAGCATTCATGTGTTTTTGTGCATGTTTGAGATGCTCAGATGACAAGCCTGCTGCACATTAGTCCAGTGATTTAGTGAGTTCAGCTGCGGCGCCAACCTCACCCCCTCCTGCCTCGACTCCATCACTCGTTCATCCCTCTATGGTGAGTGTCTTTGATTGTCCATTGTATTTGGTCTGGTTCAGATTCCCAGTTTGGTGGCTCCTCTGAAGGAGTGGAACACATGTGCAGAGCAGATGTGTTGTCTTCTGTGTTGTCAAAGCTAGCTCCCTCCCAGCTCACCAGCTCTCACTGTGGTGTTGAGAACCTAATATTTTTCATGCCTTTTGTGTGTTATGTCACTGCAAAATGGCACCTGTAAACACTTACAGTACAGTCTACTGATTACTGTTCTTATCCACATTTTAAAATAATATCAAAAATAATCCCCAGGCGCCAAAATGAAGTCAAAAAAGACAAAAAGCATGGAGCTTATGATTACCATATTTTCAGTGGGGACTCGGCCCTGGTAATAACATGGCTTTTAATGGCTGCATTAATTTAGCGTTTCACAAAGGCATCAAACATATTTAGGCTGCGAGGGAGTGAAAAGTGTTTTGGAAGAGTGTGTGTGGTTTGCCGGCTTTGGACATCACAAGTTTTCTGTCAAGGCACATCCTTTGTTACAATGAAGTGATGCTGGTTTCTGTTTTCAACTGGTAAAGCTGTCCTAATCCCTCCATCAACCCCCTCTGTTCCCAGCCAGTTTACAGTGAATGTAAACTCAAGTGTGTTTATCCAGTCTAAGCCCATTGTGGTCTGTCTTGAAAGCCAAACATGGGTAACACACCTTTCCTAATACGTTTAGGCATCCTACTTTTTCCATCATTATTACATTAGAAGTTGTGCTGTTTGATCTGCTGTCTAGAGTTCAGTTGCCCTATAGAGCTGCTTATAGCAGTGAGTTTGTTTCTGGGTATTTCACACAAAGCTGAAAGAATGGGCACATCATCTTCCTACATAGCTAGCTACCTACCTATCTACAGCCATGAAAAATGGTGACCACAAAATGGAGACAAGTGTGGATGAGATGAACACAACTGTACAGGCTGTTTTAAGCTGACTTTCAGAAACAACAGCTCATAAATCTGTATATTTCTTCATTTGGCGTCGAAGATGTTAGCTACTTCTTGCAACTGCTATCACAACTTCTGTGTTAACAAATGTCAATTTAGTCTCAATTTAGTCTCACTGGTTGTACCGGAAAGTAAAATTCCTCTGTGTGTTTTTGTGAAACAGGTTGTGCTGAAAGCTCGGTGACATGGCTACTTGCGGGATTAGTTGGCAAACTACTGTAGCTTGCGATCAGCTAACTATAGCTAGCTACCTACCTATCTACATCCATGAAAAATATTGACCACAAAATGGTGACAAGCGTGGATGAGATTGACACAGCTGTACTGATTGTTGTAAATCGAGTTACAGAAATAAATCTCCAACTGGCATATTTCTTCGATCGTCATGAAAGCATAAAGTTAACTTCTCCTAGTAACATGTTGACTGAAAATTTGTGTCAGTGGGATGGATATGTCACTTGCTACTGATTGGTTAGGGCAAAATGAAACAAATATATTGAACAAAATGTCAGACTGAAAGAATAAAATGAAACAAAATGGCAGTTCCGCCTTATCATCAGGCAACAGAAAGGCCCCTTACACTGCAGTGGAAGCTGTTGCATCAGGCAGTTAGAAGTCTTTTAGCTGTTCTGCGACCTAACGTTTTAGCACTAATGTATTCATGCCAACTACCACGGAATATCCTCCAGGGCTGTTGTGGTTGTCTTGTGTGTTTGAATAACAGGCTGTATTTTAACATCTCCAATTCTCTTGAAGACATTACAGGTCTGACTTGCTTTAACATTGTTCAGCTGGCAAGTACTGTTTATAATTATTTAATATTTTTAAATGAATGTACAGTACAGCTATTTTTTCTACTTATAGAAAACTTTCATCAGATGTCAGTCTGCCATAACACATGCCAACAGACAGGGTTCACACAGTGTTTTCATTTTATCACAGATTTGATTACAGATCATATATGTCACATCTCCAGTTCTCTAAGCACTAAAGGTGAGCATACAGTTACTCCGCAAGGAGTGTCGCCCTGTTGGAGATACCTTATCCAGCCAAAACATAGTAGCTCATATGTTGAGCCATCAATTATGTACCATGTCAAAGGCATCACGTATTCTGTAAAGGGGAAGGTCCACAGTGGTAGAGCTTTTTTTATTTCAGTTTTGGTCTGATGGTGCTCCAAATGCACAGTAGTTATTCTATAGTTGCTAGCATACAGTGGGATAGCGGTGTTCACATAGGCCAGCAGCAAAAGTTAAACTTATGTATGAACAGTATGTCATGTGGTCATTTACTGTTATACTGTTTACTAAGGAAATCAAATCAAAAGGACCCTTCATGGTAGATTTCCCATAACTTTAGTTGTGTAATAATAAAAAAAAAACCCAGATAACTGTGAAAACACTAATCCATAGGCTCATGGGAAAATTAGTTTTCTCTGCCATGGCGCCTGCTGGGTAAAGACTTAAAGAATGCAGATGTACAGTAGTGAGTGTTGCATCTCTACAGGATGTTGTTGGTTAGCTGCTGTTCTACCTTTTACCATGCATGACAGAGTACAGTATCTGTGCTGCGGCCGACAGCGCTGTTGTTGCTCTTGGTTGAAAAAAGCAACAGTGGCACATGTACACAATCAATGGCAGAGCGACTGGTTATAGTGTGACGCTGCCAGTACTGATGCTTTTTCCTGTTGCCTGTCAGACGCCCGTCTGTTCACGCGCTAGACCGCTACTCCACTGTTGTTATGCTTATCTGGCGAGGAGAAAGGAGAGGAGGGAGGTGGGAATTGGCCTGAACTTAGTCCAGATCAGCTGGGAAAATGTGGCTGCTGTGCATTCATCAAGCTGCAAGTAAGCTCCTAAATGTCTTTCAGCAGCTATAGCCATTGGAAAACAGGCAACTAATACTGCTGTGTATTGAATGCTGATGGTACTTGTGTTTATTTTGATACCTTCCAGAATTGATTTTGATTTTGCGTGGTATTTAATACAAATTCAAATACTGCTGTTGAATATGTGACAGGAAATGCTCCAGAATCTGATCTCAGTGATTGTATTTCCCATTGTTAACAACCTGTGATTCACATGCCATTATCTTTGCTTCAGTGTAAAAAAGCAAAGCCGGCGTAATGACGGCTCTTCTTTACAGCAGTATTGTGGGATCTCTGTAAAAAGGGCTTATGACTCTCACTCTTTTCTGTCACCTTTCTTTTTCGCTCTGTTGCAGTTTCTCACTTTAACTTTCTCTTCGCCTCTCCCTTCATCATCCTTTCCTTCTCAAATACACTTCACTCTGTCAAGCTGTTACTCTTTGACAGCGTAAATTCAGTCTCAGTCTCCGTGTAGTTGTATCTGCAGAGACCATATAACAAAGCTACAGTAGCACATGCAAAACCTGACAGAAAGAGAAACCTTATAGGGCTAACATTATATACCGCTGTGCTCTTTCATTTGGAGAAAATAGAAAATTCAGAGGAAAGCAGTGAATAATAAGAGCCCAGAAAAACTCACATGAAGATACATTCATACAAGTAGTTGGAGGCTTGAAAGGGCTTTGCAAAATGTGTGTGTGGGTGTGTGTGTGGTTCCCGTGACAGTGTGATATCTATATCAACCTACTGCGAATGTACTGATTTTTTTGGTGAAATGAAGGCAGTCTTGCAATATCTTACATTTTGTCCTTACTTCGCCTTCCTGTGTGAAAATAAAATCTGCCTGTAGCGTCTTGTATTTTTGTTCATATGTCCTGATTGACTGAAAAGATACTACATTTTTTTCAAAAGCTTATCTTGAATTTTTTCATTTGATAAAAGAAGCCAAAAGCGATCTTAGGGTAACGTTAATGTTAAATGTACAGTGAGGTAGATTAGATGTACAGTCTCTAAAGATGAACTAAAAAGGCAAGTGACACTTTTTTGTCACTTTTTTTGTGTGTTTTTTTAAGGATCAGTCTGTGTGTATTTTGGATTATAGTTTCATCTCAGCTGTTTCATCTTTGCTATCTATGAACTTCTGTTAAACTCACAGCTCTTCATTATGCAGTAAATTAAAGCAATATACAGTTGCTGCCTTTACAATTATTTTGCCAATTTAAGATATGTTTAGCTTATCTTCAGCTGCACACATATTGCAGATAACTGTCCTGGAGAATATCATAATTCTGAAGAATGGGCTGTGTTGTGATACCATCATGAACAAACAGTTTACAACAGTTTTCTAATTCCTAGCCGTAGCATTTGTATGCAGGCCTACTCTTCGTGCATGTGACTTCTGCTCTAATGAGTTATGTTATAGCTTGCAATGTCAATTCCATGTGCATGTATGTGTACCTCTTTGGTATTAATTTGTACAGCAGAAAGGAGGAAATGTTCAATTTAAAAAAATAGAGATTGGGCAGCAAAAGCGGATGCAAATGTGCCAGACACAGATACAAAGGCATAGATAACATACCCATAGCCAAATGTGACATCATGTGGTTAGTCACATGGTTTCTCAGTGTTTTGTGTGGGTGATCTCAACCACTAGCTCCCAAATGTCTCTTCTTGTGTCATAAAACACCACAGTTTTAATGGGGAGTTGACAAATAGACTGAACAGTGGCAGTGTGTGTTTGTGTGTATATGCATGCAAGTTTGCATACTAAACTTTCAGTGGACATGCATGTGATTGCTGTGATGAGTTGTTTTTTGTGCTTGGGATAATGCATCAGTTTAAATCAATGCGTGCTAAGAGCAAAGCTACATTTCAGAGGTTAATTAGATCCATGAAATTACAGGCGGTAAAGTTTTGAATGTTAAACTCATCATGTGGTGGAATCTGCAGCATCACATGGCTCCTCATGTCTCGTGGCTTCTCATCACGTATGTTCTGAAGGTACTAACTAAAGAACTCAGTGCACCCATGGCCCCTGCGGTGTGCTGGGTTATGTTAATGACATGGCTGCACAAAGGAACTGTCTGCTTTAATTATGGAAGAGTGTTGGGCTCATGGCTCCTGCTCTCCTTTCTGTTTCTTTGATATTTCTTCCTCTTCTTCCACGCAGTTCCTTCCTTTTCTCACTGCTCCGCTAATGTGGGCCCTTTGATTTCCCCTCCCCTGCACCGTGAGGAGCGGTGGACTAATCCTCTGAATCAAATGTGTCACCTACTTTAAGCAGGAATGAATAGGCCCTAGATTACCACCGGACACTAATCGCATTTAGCTTCCACGATGATAGCTTCTGTTCTGGGCTGGGCTGTGGGTCTGAGGCCAGGGTGATTTAATATATGTCTTGGGCTTTGGTGGGGCCCAGCTGTTGTCATGCACCTGTTGAGCTTCTTCCTTCCTGGATTCTATGGAGGGAAGCTCATTGTGGGATCATAAACATATTTATGGTTGGCAAAGATGGAGAGGAGTCAAGTTTGTTTTTTAAAGCACATAAAGAATCAATCAGTGTTTCTTACTAAACTTACTAAAGATAAACAACAATAACATAGGTGTAGACCATAGTTGTAGGATGTCTTTATAGCAGTGTCCCCATGTTTGCAGATCTCAGCAATTACTGTAACTTGATGAGTTCATAACAGAGATAATGGCCAAATCTATCCAAAAAAACTGGAACTATCCTTTAAGCTTTAACCTAGACCATAGAAGATCTAACAGAAACCGAGTTCAGTTCAGCACCATTTTGTGATACTTCATTACCTGACTTAAGTCAGGTAATGTCTAGCAGCACTTTGCTGGTGTAACTGCTGGTAGATCATAGGAAAAATCTAATAATAAACACACAAGGAGTTACAGTTGAAGGTTTTGAAGACAGCTCTAATTTGAAACAGGACTGAACTGACTTCCTCATCAAAAAGATGGGGAAGACCCATCTGGGAAAAACTGCAACCAAGAATGTTCATGTGTTTTCTTATACAAATCAGTGCAGAGCTAGTAATATCAACAGCATGTCTGAAATGGCAAATTAACATCACTCAAGAGTCTCCACAATATATAGCCAGGGCAAGTGTATTTGTATAGCAAATTGAACATACAATGGCAATTCAGAGTGCTTTACATAACACTTGTGAAACACTATTAGCAGGACCCGACAATATAGTGACTTAGTCATCAGACCACCTTTTATGCCTGTCGAATCATGCTTATGTTTAATGAGACTTGAATGAGAATATTGTGGACATCATGGTATTTGGTCAGTGGTTCAGGCACCCAGACTTACTGCACCCTGCCCTTTTTTACAAGGCACCAAGGCATGGCCCCCCATAAATAATAATGACCATACATTCCTTTAAAACCTGTCCGTCTTTTATTTAAAGAAACCCCAAATCTTTAAGAGAAATCATACTAACCTGTTTTACTTAAGCCAATTTTCATCAAATCAATGACATCAGCAGTAATGAAAGGTGCTACTGATAACATTGATAACATCGCGCTCCTCCTTAGCTATAGATTTAGCTTACTTTGTGCGTGTTTATGTATATGTTTTTATTTCACACTTGCTTTGGCATGTTTCCATGCAAATAAAGGCCCATTGAATTGGTGGTTAATGTAATGTTATCTATGGTAATCTTAGGATATGGCTAGCTAAAAAATTAAAATAACCCTTTTTCCCATCATTTAATAATTATAGGGGACTATAGGACATTAGGTAAATTACATTTTAATCCAGTCAAAGAGTACAGTGCAGTACATTGCAGGGATGCTATTGAAACCCACAGCACTCGACATTAGACATACAGCTACAGTTAATGTTAACTAGCCGCGTGCTGTTGACCTAATTAGTCGAAGTGTTTTCTTGCTGAAAACAAATTTCATAGTGGGTTATGACAAACAGCTAGCTGAGCGCCACACAGCAACAATGGCTACAGGGAAAAAGGATGACTGTATGATCATGTCAGTATTTTCAGATTTTTATATTAACGTGAGTACTGTAGCTGTTGTACCTCAGCGAAGTGTCTCATAATAGATTAGACTGCTATATGAGATGACCCTCAATAACAGTCACGTTTTAGGTCTAAACAGCATAATGAGCAGATTTACAGTAGCTCTGAACTTTAATTTACCTTCAACATGACACATTGGTAATATATTGGGATCCCACGTCCACTCCGTTCTTAAAGAAGAGCAACTGTCTTTTTATAAGCAGACCAGTCCGTCACTGGCCCGGTTGGACCGTACAGAAGCTACTGTAGCTAACGTACAGTAGCTCCTCAGGGATTGAAGCTGTTAGTTAATTTTGACTGGGTTATTGTTGTTTGGACGATTAAGCTAAGATAGCTAATATGTGCTAACGTCAGTGTCCGTTTTTTCCACACTTGTTTTCAGGAAAAGTGAAAAGCTCTAAAAGCTCTAAAGGACGTATTTTATATAGTCTTAAAATATTTGTCTACATAAAAACGTATCAATAAAACCTTTAAGGCACTTAATTAAGTCATGTTAATAATGTCTGAACTTTCAATAAAAAAAGTTTTGTTTTTACATTATACACACATTACATACAGTTTATCTGCTCCAGTGGACCCAGAAAAAAAAACCATTTAAGGTTGAAACATATTTTTAGTACAAACTATGTATTTACACCAGTCTCTCCATTTCATGCCCATAAGCAGAGAAGGATTTCTATAGCTCTAGCTGTTTCCTCAACCTCCATGTCCATTTCTCAACACATACTTGATGCAAATACAGTGCTGAGGGCACTGGAGCAAAGCTATTTGCAGCTTGACCAACAGTAATTTTCATTTTGACAAGCCCTGTTGCATTGTCTTCTCCCTGTTTGCCATGGCCTTCTCACTCCCGGAACCATCCAGCTGTGCAGCCTCTCATCAACGAGGCCTTGTGTCCCTTGGTCTCGGTCATGGTGTCTTTCTATCTTCGTCATCTCTCATTGCTATCCTCCTCCTCATCTCTCTTTGGTCCTCTTCTTTCTGAGTGCTGTGCCTTTTATGACTGCCCGTATTGTAAATCCAGTCTCTCACCAGAACAAAACGGCCGGCCATGAACATGCTGTCATCACCCCCCCAACACCCCTTCCTCTCTTCCCCAACCTGAATAGATTGACACACCGATGACCTGAAGGACATTTACTGTAGTTTGTGTGTGAGAGAGAGAGAGTGAGGGTTTGGGCATGCACATCCATGTTTGTGTGAATAAATTATTTTATCCATAGTTACACTCAGTGCACATGGCTTGAGAATTGATTCCTGATGTTATAGGCTACATCTCAAGCTTTATAGGCAGAGTGAAAGAATGCATTCAAACCCAGAACATGTTTTGTTTTGAACTACATGAACCATGTAGGAACATGAAGGAACAATTTTTTGTCCGTAACTTGCATCAATTCCAGACGGGCAATACAGATTCCAAGAAGTGTTTACATGTTTGTGCTGCTGTCATGCAATGCCTATCATGTTGCGGTTCTAACATGATGATGCCTTGACTGATTCGCGTTGCGGACCACAGAAACACGACATAGTGGGCTGTCACTGAAGGCAGGAGTTACCTCTCATTCCACAGGGTTCGTGCCTGAAAATAGGTCTCTCTCACTTTGGTGAAATCTAAGCAACAAGCTCAAATACAAAATAAATGTAGTTGAAAAAGATTGACTTGATACCTGAAAAGACGCTTCGGGTCGCAGTTAAGCACGTCAAGTGTGAGAGAAATGCCATTACATGGCTGGTATCTGTATAGATTAAAATTGAAGCTTATCTGCTATGGAAATCAATTCAAACCAATCTGTCTTTCAAAAACTGAGTATTTTTAAGTGAAAATTGGTAAAAACTGAAAACAAAAAGCCTTCATTTTACTGTAACCTCTGTGAGTGTGGCTTTCTTTTTATGGCAATTAGCCTATTTCTTTTCTCTAATTTTGCATTGGTTGCTATTTTTTTTATCACGATGACTGATGGTGAATTAAATATAGTGTCGCTGGTGAAACTGAACTTGGCTTTTACTCAGTAGGCTCCCATTTGTTATTTATTCAGGAAACAATCATTTTTGAGAAGCATAGGGAGAGAGCAAATATGGGTGGATAAAACAGTCCTGTTGGGCTTTACGTGTGATGCACAGGTCTCCGTCTATATATAGGCTTACCCTACTTCATTCAACAATGGCCTGCTCTTGTGTTATTGCCACGGTAATTCTTTAAATTGTAAAGATTATGTTCATAGATGCTTTAGGAATAAGCATATTGTATTGGGTGCCTGTGCTATTGGAGAAGGCAAATCATATTCAGCGCCCTTCATACAAAGTAAGTGGTTTGGTTGGTTGGCTGCATGTCCATATCAAGATAACAACAGATACAGGCAGCAATAGTATGCTAGGCAGATACAGTAGCAAGTGTGATATTTTAAAGTGATCGTATCGACGCCTTCATGTAGATAAAGAACAAACAAACAATTGTATTAAACAGATATAGCTAAAATAGAGATAATCAACATGCAAAGCAAAGTGCATTCCCTAGAAATAACCATGTTGCACAGTGTCTCTTTCTAACCTGATGCACAGCAGATGTAACACTTATTCAAAAAAGAGACTTGAGACTTGAAACTTGACTTGGACTTGCATAAAATGACTTGTGAAGCTCTCTGGCCTGCACACACTAAACAATATTAGAACACACAGGGGCTTTGGATGTTAGCTCAAATTTAGTACTTATTTTGACTAAGTGAGGTGGGTCAAGGTTAAGTGCAATGGACTGAGAAGATAGTGTCAAGGTGGTGATGAGTCAGATTAGGAAATTAAGCGCCAAAAAAAGAGTTCTGTTTTCATGTGAGCTCGGCAAAGCCATTGACAGGGGATGCTTTATACCAAGCCACTACAGATTGGTTTTGAGCCCTTTCCCACAGACAAGCCACAAGAATATCCATGATGCAATGTGCTGACGCAAAGTACACAAGTGGAATCTTGGCTGGCATTTTAGCTGAAATTACATGACATCCCTCCACCCAACCTAGATAACCAGTTGATCAAAACCATTGTAGCATATACTTAACTTATAATCTCTTCTGCTTTGACTTCACAAGACTAGCCCACTTTAAAACATTGCATTGTTAAGTATTTCTGGAGACAACTGATGCATCTAAAACTGCCTGCCTATCTTATGGTTGATTATGATGTCTTTTGCTGAAATTGCAGGTGTAATTGGGGCCTTTGTATGTTACACATGTGATGCTTTGCACCCCCAGAGCTATAGCTCTTTATAGCTTGCCATGTGTAGCCTTGCATGGCTCGGTCTGCCCTTTCCCTGAAGGCAGAACAGCGAGGCAGGATCTGATTTTTTTTTTTTCATCTACCATCATTCATAGTCCTGACAGCCTGTAGTTCAAAGTCTTACATTTGCCACCAGAGAGGGGGTGTAGTGGTGAACTTGGGGCCCACTGAGAGAATTTACCCTCAAGATGTTTTCAGTTGACTGTCCTCTGAAGTGGGAAGACTTTTTTCTGCCTCTGTTTTCGACTTCCTTAAGTCCACCGTGGCTATTTTATCTGGTGAGATCACATTGGTGGTGCTTTTACTTGGGCGTTTTTTCGAAACTTAGAGGAAGCAAGGAAGCACATATTCTACAAAACAACCCTCTCTTGCAGTGTGTATCAAAGTCACTTCTTTGGAAATGTAGAACCTTTAAGTTGCCACAAGGCTTTTAACTGTGATGCCTTTGCTGCAGTGCCAAGAAACAGCACTGCCTTTTGGTTTGTACCAACTAATGATTGCCTTCATTGTTGGATTGAAAAATACTAGGGCAAATACTCTGTTCCATAACAGTCTCTGAATGACATCTCATAACTTGCTTAAACTAGAGCTTGTGGTCAGATTGTTAAATCATCATAAACTGTATTTACAAGGCACATTTTACTAACAGTATGTTATCTTGCACATTTTCTGAAAACTTAAACTTAGATCAATATTCTCTTGTCTAATAACATCTTCATTGTCTTTTCACTGTGGTAAATGGTACCTTTGTATTCTTTCCCAGAGTTGTCATCCACAGTTTCTCAGATTCAACCTTGCACTTTGTTATGCAATATTGATAATGATTCTCTGTGCATTAGCCTATGCAACCTCACAAGCTCGTATTGTTTACTCGTAGCACCTGTGGTCGCTTTAACAGGAAATAGGAAGTTGCTCGTTTACAATTTGCTCTGCCATTACATTATTGTTGATGCATCTGTTGTAGATGCCTCCCAAATCTGCTTCAGATGTCAGTATCAGGTGATTTTTGGGCAACACACCTTTAAATGATGGTGTATTTGTTGCTCAGATATATTTATAGGTTTGAGTCTAACTTAAAAAATACAAAATCCTGTTCAGTGCAAAGAAAAAAGCAATCAATTAGACGCAATCCATAATGAAAGTTGTTGATCATATGTACTGTGTGACCTTTGCTACAGTTCAGTAAGGGCCATGCACATGGTTTAGGCCCACCTCATATACTGTACAATATTATCTGACATTGCACCAGGATTGGCTTGGTTACATTATATAAGATAGCTGTCCAGTCAGTGCAAATATAGCACACACATTTGATCACATGCCACACTAACGCTACTGAAATCCAACTTGACACAGGACACCCATCAGCATGTGCACAGGGCCAACAAAGTTTCACACGTACTGTACAGAACACACACACCCACGAGACAACGGTATGTTCACTTATATTCTTCAAGGCTAATGCATCATAGATGTAGGACTCTAGTTAAAGTTGTTTTCTAATAAAAAATAATGTGAAAGTTGTATTATTGATACAAATTGTACAATTTCAAGGGGTACTCCAGCAATTGAGTATTGGACATCCATAATGTTGGGGGACTTACGCAAGACAGATTAAAACAATAATGGTCAAAATCGAAGCAGCAGAGGCTGAGATATCCAGATGCTTTAGTCCTTAGCATGAGTCAGCTTTAAAAACACAGGATCCTACATTCCCATGATGCAACTCAGTAGCATCTTTCATCTGCCTGTTAAATGCCTGCATCTTTCTAACTTCATGCCAACAGTTGGTAATGCAGGATTCCTGCCAAATATTTCAAGTCTCATGCCAAACTCAAGATAATTTAATTCAAATTATTTTCTCCCTGCATAGCCACAGAAGACAACTGTTTTCACAGACTGAATAATACTCTCCATCATGGGTAAACTGACCTTTTAGGCGTAAAATCGGTGGAATTCCCCTTTTAAATTGTATCTGAAGAAGCACGACAGGTCACATTACTAATGTGACTAACATTAATTAGACATTTAGCCAATCATCAGCTGTTGACAGGCAGAATAGCTGTTACATTTCTGTAGGTCAGCCACCTCCCCAACAATTCAACGTAAATACCAAGTGGAGGATTCATATTGGTTTTTGACAACCCAATGCTGGTTAACCACCTGTCAGATTCCTGCCTTGAAAATCAACACAACATGGGGACTGAGAAATTTATTCTCACACACACCCTTTTTCCTCCCCTCTTTTCAGAACACTCAAATTATATTATTAGTTAGTTTTAGCTCCAGGAGGAGGGCATCATAAGACTGCTTCTCCATTCAGGCTCCCTATTGTTTGCCCAGTTCCCCTCACAGTGAACCACCTCTCTCCTTGTGCCCTGTCTTTCTTGCCCATGCAGGTCTGCAGGGGAAGAGCCCTCCAGCTAATTAGAGACTTGCCAGTGGAATTTCACTGCAACAAAGGGAGCTATTCATGTCGGCAGGATGGTGAAAAGGCCGCACTGGCAGCAGCGATAGCATTGAGGAGGAGGAGTTAGCAAAATGAAGAGACTTGACTTCTTCCAAAGACACCCAAGCTCTCGACTCAATGCAGTGCTGCCCCCACCCCTCTCTCCGTTTCTATTTTGCCATCCATCATCTTCTGTTGCTCTGCAGTGTGGGAGGGTAGATCTGAGTTGACCCCTGTCAAAGAATTTCAGCACAGGGGCTAAATCGTTGACCTCCCATCTTACCATGTTGTCTTCAGGGAGTTGATCTGGTGTCTCTGTAGCATATCTGACCTATATTCCTTCTGCCATACACTGCACAGACACAATCCATTTCACTAACTGCATCTACAAGCCCATAGATCCTTTATATAAACTTGGTGTATGACCTTCGGCCTCACCTGTTAGCAAAATTAGTCATATTTAGGGCACTTGCACTTCTTTTTACCTCCATCTATCAAACTATCCATCCTCTCCTCTCCCCAGCATTTCTACTGGAAAATTGATTCTTTATCCTATGTGCACTAGGAGTGGGCGATATGGATACAATTCTCTGTCACAGTATATGTCATTTTAAATCACAGTAGACTATATATGTTGGGTTATAGTACATTTTCTGGATTATCACTTGAGAAACAGTCTTGACCATGGAAACAGCAGTTGACAAAAAAATTAAATAAAATTATGGAGCCTCTGACTGCATCTCGCAGTCTTCCTCAGCAGATGAAGTTTGCTCAGTGGAAAGCTCTGGGAAAAGCTAATAAGTGGACCTTGAGTTAAGATGTATTTGTCAAATTGGTAAACTGTTCGTTGATAAAAAAAAACCAGACAATCCGTTTTTGGATAAGCTTTTTCCATAGCTTTCAACCACATTTTACAGTCTTCCTTAGCAGATGGAGTTTGCTCAGTTGAAAGCTCTAACTAATAAGTGAGTTAAGTTATGATTTTAATATTAAATTGAGAAACTGTTTATTGATAAAATATGAAGACAGGATTTGCTGTTTTTGGAATATCTAGCCAGTTATATACCTGAAAAATCAAGGTCCACTTACTAGCTTTTTTCAAAAATTTCAGGCGCAACCTGTGGTAGTCCTCAGCAGATGGAGTTTGCTCAGAAAAAACTATTAAATGGACTTTTTTTTTTTTGTCAAATTGAAACAAATAAGTGTTTTGAAGTATGTATAAAATAACCAGACAGGAAGGTACATTTTTGGATAAGCGAACAAATTAAATTAATTAAATACCTGAAAGGTCAAGGAATGTCATTACGTTGACTCAGAATCATATAAAAATACGACATTGCAATAAAACAACCTTGCTCGTTGATTTGCAACAGTGCCTGCAATGGCCTAATACAACTAATACAACCCCAACACTCTCACGTCCACATATACAAGTAAGACACACACACACACACACATGCATTTCCTCCGGCACTTTCCATCTGATGGGAACGTAAAGGCAATACAGCTTCCATGTGGGATTTTTATTGTGGGACACAAACTATAATGAGTTGTAGCAGGGATACATGTAAATTGCCTATAAATGCTTTGATATATTTTGCCATTACCGTGTTTTCTAATATGAAGTTGTAATTTTTGTAATAAACCGCACCAGATAATGGATAAAATGTTGTTTGTCAAGAAATGGTACCAGCATGTTACTCTCCCTAAAAACACAAATTGTCAATTTTACATTTCTGGTCAGGTACTGTACAGGTTAAACAAACAAGATACAACTTTTTAATAAGACATTTTGAAATTCGTTAGCTGTATTTTTAACAGAGCCAGGCTTGCTGTTTTCTCCCTGCCTACATGCTATACATGTCATGACTCCAGCTCCAACACACAGACACGATATTCATATCATTTTTTTATTTCACTCTCCACAAAGCCAACAAAGGCAAATAAGTATATTTCCCAAAATGTTGAACCCCTTCTTTAACCATATGGAAATTTGGCAATTCACAGCAGATGTTAGCGCAGCTAGCTTAGCACAAGAGTACTGCACTAGCTATTTATCTGAGATGACGAGTTAGTAAACATCAAACTCTCACCCTACAGGTAGCAGAAGGTCTGTAGCATGCATGCTAACATCTGCCTGATGTCAGTCTGTCAAAGTCTCTAGTTCCAATGCTTATTAATATACATTAAAACCAGTAATGCTAGCTGTAGGAGGATGTTTCTGCACCCATTATAGCATGACTGTGATGCCCCCATAGATAAATGTTTGGCTTTCATGTCTGTCTGTGAGGTAAACAGGCCGAGGATTCTGAGTTCAATTTTCACAGAAGGAGGGGGTGGGAAGAAATAGATGGAGAGGAAGAGGAATAACGAATGGGGAAAACAAAAGGAAAAGGGAGGAGAGCGAGAAAGAGGCAGACAAATACAAACAGGAAAGAGGGGGAAAAAAAACAAGGTCTTCGAACTAAGAGGAAATAGAGTGGGAAGGAAAGAGAGGAAAGATGAAGGGAAAGAAGTCAACAGAAGAAAGACAAAGAGAGCAAGAAAACTAAGCAAGAGGAGGACAGAGGGAAAAAGGGGATTTCATGGGGAGGAGGGCCGGGTGTCCTTGCTGGCCTTATACTGTATGGTCTTGTTTGTTTCCTATATGCTATATCCCTCCATTCCTCCTCTCTCTACCCTCAGCCCTTTTTTCTCAGCTGCTCACCCACCCTAACAGTCCTCTTTTCCTTTCTTCCAGGGCAGAGACAAGGCGGATCGCACAAAGCAGGAGGCCTGGGGAAACCATTAACCGCACACAAACACACACAATATGACTGGTAGGTTATGTTCTGCCAATCTCCCCATGTGTTTAGTACATGTATGTTTAGTATGTGTGCACACATTACAGACTCAGCAAGCGGTTGGTTTGGCTGCTTGTATAATGATTCAATATTTTTATGTCTTCTACTGTCTTCATTCTCTAATTGTGCGCAGTGATTTGTCACATTTACAGTATGCTCATATGCTCGTTGTCTCTGTAGCCCCGCTTCTAAAACTCACAGTTCTGTAGCTTATAACCAGGAAGGTTCAGTGACTGCCACTGAGGAGTTGCTACAGGTATTATAAGGGTATAATTTCCACTGAATATGGGGGCGACATGTTCCCCTCACTCTCCAACATCCGATTTTGAAACCTTTAAAGTTTCAGTTTGATTTATTCAGTAAAATCCTGTAAAACAGCGTTGGCTACAGTCTAGCTGTCAAAATTTAAATGAGTGAAGCTCATAAGTTCATAAAAATGTTGATACGCTCATCCGGGTCACCTTGAGTTATTACTGGGCGCTCACAGTAATAGTAAGCTTCTTGAGCAGTGACCAGTGCGTGGTCGACCTTTTTTGCCCTGTTTTGCCTGTCAGGTTCAACACAGTTTTTTTTTTGTTGTTTTTTTAGCATGCTAAAGGGCCCGATATTTCCCTCAGGAGTTGGTGGAGACCAAAAACAGAGAAAACAGTAGAGAGAATATTGATCAGGTGGCTTAAAAGACAACTCTTCATTGAGAGCAACGAAAAATCGGAGTCAAATTCCTTGAATGTGTACACATACCTGTCTCCTTGCATTGCTATTTATTTTATATATTTTGTTGTTAGAGATACTTAGGCTACATGTTTAATTCTTCTGTTTGACTTGAATGACATGAATAAGAGAGCATTCAGAACAAAGTTTACTTCATTTAGACAGTGTTTTGAACTGACTGGAATGCTTTAGGGAATATATATAAATATATATATTTACATTTTTACTAACAGTAAGCAGCAGAAGTAAAACTTATTACAGAGTAGACTTTCATTCATTTAAATCTTAATTTTTTTGGTCTTAGTAGTAGTAGTTCTTTATTCATCTAGTTCAAGTGACGATGACAAAACTGTTTATAAGTAAGATGCTTTTGTCAGTGGAAATCTGCAAGACAGGATTTTGAAATAACCATGTGATGGCGCGGGGGGGGGGGAATATGTTGATCTTGGAATCAAAGAATTAGACTTTTATTTAAATTCTGTTTCTGTGACTGCACAAAGCATCTTCATAAATCAACTTAAAGGCAAATGTGTCTCTCATAGTCCTGTTGTATCCTCCTCTCCTCTCTCCGCACAGCTGGAGAGAATAGGGAAGTACATAATTGTGGTTTAATCCTGCTCTAAGTCCTGCAGCATTAGGGAAGCAGCAGAGGGAGATAATGCATAGCAGCTCGGGAAGAGAGAGACGAAATAACCTCCAAAGTTGTTTGGACAGATGTTTGGTGAGAAAGGCTTTAATAGTAGAGAGCTCATACTGGACCAAAGAGGACTGGTATCAATCTTAGGTTGAAGTGCAACTTGGGAGAACTGAGGTGATACTACAGTAAGCCTTTGTCATTGCTGCTGTGACCACAAGTGATAACTCCAGGATAATAGTACATTGAAGGTTTGAGTGAGTCTCACCCTGGAACTGATCGGTGTCAATATACATATCAATAGCCTTATTGCTTATGAGCAAATGAGCTGTGGCGATCAATGCAACATGTGCACATCAGGTTTGGTTGTGTCCCACTCTTTTGCAGTGGGGGAAAAGGCTGTAAAGAAGTCACTCTTACTATTGTAAATAGTGCCTGTGTTATAATTTGTTATGATGCTGTTGTAAATAATTGACATCCAGGGTGTCGGCCCCTGACCCCTATGAAGTGAGACAGGTTAGTGGCCTAGTTTGACTGGAGTAAACGTTACTTTGAGTAAGGTTGTTGTTGGACAATCAAATGGTATTTATCAGTTATCATGCTATTGTACACTACAGAAAAGGTCTCAAATTTCACTGATTTGTTGGATTATTGATTTGACACCTTTAAGAATTCTAATAAATGCATTTTGTAGCCTGGGACACGAATAATTACTTGACCAGTTGTGCTCAAGTAGCAGATTCATTGGTACAAGAAGTGCAGTATAATTTATTGTGGTTTAAGACAAGCCAGCAATGAGGCGCAGTCAGTATGGTACACATAGTAATGTCCTGAGCCGATACAAAGGACTGGCATCGGGGCCGATCCGGCCATATTTGAATGGATTGGTATCAGCTAAAATAAAGCAGATAAAAAAAATCTAATCCTATACTTTACTATGTGTTGTCCACCTCAGCCTGATGCAGCGCTGCTCTCCTCTATAACAGCCAGGCTCTACAGTGCGAGCATTTTGTTCCATATGAGAGTGAAAATTGAGAGTGTCACATTCTCAGTTAAACTTTCATTCATATCATATCAATAATTTAAGCTTCTCAACTTTATAGTTTTGAACCAGGGCCTTCAGTATTTCATATCTCGTGAAAAATAAGTCAGGTTAAGTAGGCTGCAGCTTTTATTTCAATGTGTTAAACATATATTTAATCAACATTTACGTAAATATAATCAGACTCGGCATGGGCAGACACCCGATATTAAAGGATATCCGTAGTTACAAATACTGCGTCCAAAATACTGTTTGCTTAAGCTATAGAATATTTAGCAACTGCAAGAGGAGATGCAACGCTATACTTTTTGCCGGGAAAGAGAGCGTCTTCAATGTCACTCATTAAAGTGAGAAGCCTTGGTGATTCATGATGGTTGTAAAAGCTGTGAAACGTGCTCCCTTGTCACTGGCTCCAGCAGTGACCTTTAAAGCCACTTTCAAGTCGAGCTTTTCTATCAGAGTGGTCCCCACTGGACAGTATCTCCATGCTCTGCGGTTCGATGAAGAGAGATAGACGAAGAGAGATTTCGTCAATGGGGGAAGGAAATTGCTGGAGGCAGTGGAACTGGGTTAGGGGGACTGAAGGTGAATTTAGCCCAAGGAAGTGAGTCTTTCAGAGCGGGGATGGGGGTGGTACAGACATTAGACTCTCACTTTCGGGTTCAGGGGTTGATGTGCACGTGTGTGTGTGTGTGTGTGTGTGTGTGTGTGTGTGTGTGCAGGGGGGTACTATGCATACATATGCAGCCGTGTGTTCATGTGAATGTGTATCTGTTAGTGCTTGTGTGCGGGGTGTTATGGCAGGCAGACGAGGAGGTGGGATCAGTCTCCCATCACTAGGCTAGAGGCAAGCATTCTTAACACCTCATAAATCTCACCTGGTGCTACAGGACTGCTGCTGACATAGCTGCTGCAGTGCCCACTCGCACACATGCGTGCACACACCTCATACACACGTGTAAAAACTGTGTAGTATGCACATTTTTTAGTGGGTTCATGTTGTATGTTGTATAGTATATTGTATTGCACACTCGCAGTAAAGTCAGAGGCTAAGAGTCAGTGTTGTCAACAGCAGCAGTGAAATTGGAAAAATGAAATGATGTATAACGTGTCTGTATAACCTTTACATTTCATCCGTCTACTCTTTGGACATGCATAGTAATAATAAGAACAAAGTAAAGTTAGTCTTGGCTGCATTGTAGATGCACTGAATCCAACCCATGGAATTAATTCTGCAGCACAGTAGCCCAAGTAAAACTAATCCCTCTTCTGATTTGTACTGTTCCTCATCACAATCCAGGGACTTTTTTAGTGCTCACTGATTCAGTTCTTTTGGTAACATTAGGTGTCAATCACTGTCCAAACCCAGTTGAAAGTCTTAACATAATGCTCTACACAAAATTGTAGCTGTTTTTTTTTTCAGGCTGTTTAAGAACGTTTTTCAGTGGATTTTAATGTCATGTTTGCTGTCAACTCGCATTCTTGTGACTCTGATCCAGTTGGTATCCAAAAACATATAGTTTACTAGTGCTATGGTGTTTTAGTGGTTTAATTTGATGGACAAAGGAAATGGAAATGTGTCTTCTTTAGCTTTATTGTATTTTTATTCTCAGTGATTGCAATGTTTATAATCACTGATTTGATGATTTTTTTTAACCATTAAATAAAATAATTCACATATTCATTTTTCTGTAGAGATTTTCTTGTTACCTTACCTGTTTTGGTTGTGTAACTTTCTGTAAATACAGCCAGGGGACTCTGCACTGCACTAAAACAACATATTTTCCACTTGAGGAAAAAAAAAATCTGCCTCTTTGCTTTTGGGAAATTACAGTTAATCTCTATTGTGCTTTCTTATTTTCTTATCCGTTAAAAAGACTAAGGCTGAGAATCAAGCAAATTACCCAAATAACCTCTACTAAGGTATAATGAATCACTGGTCTAACTGCATTCAGATGACAACAATTACTGGCGTGTTACACTGGCATGTGTACTGGCTACTATGTATCTGTTCTTTGTGTCTCCCTGTCTGTGTGGTGAATACAGTGCTTTTACCTGAAAGCCCTAGTGTCCAGCTGAGGATATGGTAAAGCAAGATTTGGGCAACAAGTTTGACTGCAGAAGCAGTAAACATCAGGTGTAAACAGAGAATAGAATAGAAGAACAGGAATAGAATGCCTTAATTGTCATTGCACATTGTACAACGAAATTTACTGTGCAGCTCCTAAACCGTTCATTAACATTCCACACATGCACAAAGATGTGTTAACACAAAGCAGTAATACCTCTATACGAGTTTTAGAAAAGAAAAAAACTTACTTTCTCTCTAAAATTGGCCCCACTGTGCACTTGCTCTGTCTTTTTAATCCAAGAAAATTGGAGATGTGCAGGGGCGTATCACAAATCTCTGGACCCTCTACATAGGCATTCTCTATGGGCTATTCATTCTAGTATCTTTGTGTCTGTATCTGCATACTCAGCCCCCTTTTTTCCCCCAGTCCTACGCCCCTGCTGATGTGCCCACTCAGCACATATGCTCACACACGAACACAGGGCCAGATTCAGAGGAATTTGTTTTTGGAAAAGTATGACAGTTTAGCTCCGTTCAAGGTAAAAATCTGTCCGCCTGAGGTGTCCTGAGAACAGTCTAGCATTCTTCCAATTTAGCTCAACCAGCTCACCTCTGACAGAGAAGCTGTTTATTCACTAAAAAAGACATGACTTTGCTCACTATATGTTGCCACTGTTTCTGCAGGTGATTATAGATGTTTCATATGCTTTTAAGAGGTAACCATTCATTTTCTTTGGAGCAAAGTAATGTCATAGCAGGGTAAGGCATTGGTGCTCACCTTTCTTTCCTCATCACACTCACTCACCACAGAACACCGTGTTACTGCCACTCTCCTGTCTTTCCACTTTTTCACATGATGTGCAGAACACACACATGCCTGTGAAGGCTTGCGCAATAGCGGCAGGCAAAAGCCACCAAGTCACTGGCTGTCACACACACCCCAAAAGACATACATAACTATAAACATTCACATAATAATTATTAATTTTATTTACTTAATATCAACGTAAAAGGAATCTGTGATTAAAGTCAGTGTAATGTCAGTGTTAGCTTGTTAAATCAGTGATATTGGATTCTTTTTTAATAAGGAAGTAATAATATGTTGGTGAAAAAACAGTGATCTCAAATGTGCCTTAAAAATATTAGGGTTTAAGTTATTTTTTTTTCATTATTGATTAATCTGTTGATTATTCAAAGATATTCATTGTTCATTTTTGCTTGATAAATGACAGAAGTTAATCAAGTATCAAATTTGTTTGTCAGTTGATTAATTGACTAATTCAGTAATTCCCAACTTGAGAGAGGTCATAAGATGAGTAATGGGATAAATGAAAAAAAACATATTTCTGCTATACAAAATGTATGTGTGTATCTATATATATGTCTATATCTATAGACATATATATATATATATATATATATATATATATATATGTCTATATCTATAGACATATATATATATATATGTATATGTATATATATATATATGTGTATATATATATATGTGTATATATATATGTATATATGTGTATGTATATGTATATATATGTATATGTATATATATGTATATGTATATGTATGTATATGTATATGTATATATATGTATATGTATATATATATGTATATGTATATATATATGTATATATGTATGTATGTATGTATGTATATGTATGTATATATATGTATGTATATATATATATATATATATATATATATATGTGTATATATATATATATATATATATATGTATATGTGTGTGTGTGTATATGTGTATATACATATGTGTGTGTGTTTTTTTTTTTCTCTGGTGAAATCCTTGATATTTTCATTTCATTTTTCATTTTGGCACCTCTAAAAATCTTTCAAATGAGCCAATCTGAGAAGAAAAAAAATCCCACTTTGTTTAAACTGCTTACAATTTACAGTATGTCCATATGTTTTAACTAAAACTATATATGACTTAAGTGTGACTTAAAAAACACACATAAATGGCTATAAATCAAATGTAAAGGCTTGCCAAAATGAACAATGAATCACACAAAGATTCAAACTTACACTCACACAGGTTGGTGGACGCGCACACCTGAGAAACCCATGTAAACACAGGCAGGCAGGAGAGCTTGTTGCCAACAGCAGCAGCTCAGTGTGTACCGTTGTGTGTTTGAACCGTCACTCCTCCAGCCTGTAACACCCACAGAGAGAGGTTCTTTGCTGGTCTCTGTCAGTGCATTATCAGCTGAACCAACTAGCTGTCTGGTGGCACCCTGTCCACAGCTCATTGATCACTGGCTCCCCCACCGCTCAGGGGCTATTTGCTAGCAGAGTGGCAAACAGAGTGGGTCTGGGAAAGAGTGTGTTCTGTGTGGCCGGCCTGCATGCTCACAGTGACTTAAGTGAGCCTTTTTTTTTTTTTTTTCGTACTCTGACAGGCGTCACCATAACGAAAAATCGAATACATTAGCACAGAAAGTACACAGTGCCGACCCCGCAGCTGACCACCGCACTTCACTGCTGCTGCTGATGTTTTTGAGTGAGTGTGGTTATTTGCAGCTGTCATACACAAGTGAGGCCCTATTTTGTGGTGGTTGAAGACCAGACTCATTCATTTTTCATGTGGCATTTTGATTTGTATTTGTGGATGTCAGGTCCACCAGCCCCGCCCCTACTTTCAGATGCTTTTTTTGGCGGGGAGGGGTCTTTTTGCCTGCTGTTTCAACACATTAGCATTAATGAGCTGTTATGTTAGCAAAGGTGCTTTAGCCGCACCGCTCCTCTCTCTGGCATCATGTCAACATATATACAGCAAATGTAGCCAGGCTCAAGGTCCCACATTTTATGTACTCGCTGGCTACTTGCTACACTGCTGCTATGTACATGGTCCCTGACAAATAAATGTAATAAACTAAACTATACTTTTGCACCACGTGCAAAAAAAAATCTGGATATAAAGAGCAACAAGCAGGACATTTGCACTTAAGGCTATGAGAGACAACTATTTCATCCAGCATTAAAGGATAGAACTGTTGGTGTTCTATAAATCCATCTCTAAATACTTTCTGACTTCTCTACCCTGTCTTCGGCACAAAGCCCAAAGCCCATTAATTCCTACTCAAGACATAAATCTCTAAAAATAGTCAAAATATATATAGTTTAACTAATATATTTAGTTTAACTTACCTTTTAAAAAAAAAAAGGTAAGTTTTTTTTCCTAAAACAACTAGTGCATTTGTTGGGGACTATTTTCAGCACATCAATACACATGTGGTGCTCCAGTGAGTATTTACAGCAGCAGGATGGTGTATGTGGTATTGACTCAAACTACAGTGTGTGCGTTCATGGTAATGAAGGAACATGTCACCCAGTGCAACAGTGTGACTCAGTGACGTGTTTTTAATAGTTTTTGGACAACAGTGGAGCCCTCTGACACAGGAATAAGATATCAGGCTTTGATACACACAATACTTGTCAGTCGGATCAATTCAATGTTGGTTTTGGTCTTTTAATGGGATTTGTTGGCGATCAGAAAAATATAAAATATCGACAGAGCAAAGCCCGTCGTTGCATTGCACCTAAACATGCATGCCAATCTCTGTCTCTGTCTGCCAGAATCCTTGCTGACAATTTATGGTGCTGTAATTATTGTTTGATTTGTTTTGTTTTCCATACAAAATTCCTTTGAGGTCAGAGGCTCAAGTCGTCATCAGAAATTTTACTCTCTGAGCACAATTACATCAGATAATGAACTGGAACAAATAAGCCTCCCTCGTGCTCTCTCTCTCCTGCTGTGGCGCTGTTGAGTGTAATGACTTGTCCACATCCTTTCCCTGCTTATCTGTTGGCTCGTCTCGCTCCTCCTCACATGCCACCATCATCTCACTGCACAAACAGAAACACACTGATGCTGTTCAGCAAGAGTGCCTGCTTGTTAGCAGCACCAGACTTGGAGAGGACCCAAAAAAGTGACTGTTTGCATTGTGTGTGTGTGTGTGTGTGTGTGTGTGTGTATTTTTGCAGCCTGCTAAATGTGCTTATGTGCAAGTGTTTTTAGCGTGTGCTTGTGTGTGTATGAGAGAGAGAGTGTGTGTGTTTCTTCCATAATTTACAATCCCCTAGGACTTCAAGTATGACTGAATGTAAATATTCACACACTGTATTTTATCCCAAAATGGCATCCGCATCGTTAGGAACAAATATTATGTGTTTAAAAACATACATTTGGGGTAACGGCATAAAGAAATCCTTGTTATGCTGCCAAATCTTGTTGAAGTTCTTTCTCCTTCTATTAGACCAGGGAGCAAAGACTTTTTCAGACATGTATTTTTCCCCTGCATATACAGTATTTCATCTGGCCTTAGCCACCACTGATGACATCAGAGCACGTACTGGGTGGGTCTTTGCTGATCAAACAACTACACCTGGCTATTTTCCCATCTATCAGCTCGTAAATGTCATTAGATGGATGTGGGACTTGGCAGCTGTGGGACAGATGAAACATGTTGAGTGGACCTTTATCCTGCACAGTGGGATACAGTGGGAGGTAGAACTTTACTCCTGGTCTGGTCCAGTCATGTAAGTTACAGCCTGGTTTCTTTAACTAGCAGTTGGGGCCTAATTTGGTTTGCAGGCCTGCATCTGGTCAGTCCTCACATGAGTATATTCAAGTGTGAACTTGGATTCCATGCTTAGAAGTGATTATTGGTAGATAACATTTATAAAAAGAAACGGCTAAGTCAACTCTAAAAACTGTGTTATTTGTTATGTTCCATTACAATATTATGGAGGTGTTTTTTTCCAGCAGCAGGGCAGTGTATGTGGAGTTGTGTTGAAATTTCTATAATTTTGGCACAATAAAATGTGAATTCAAGAGGATTTGACATAGATATGATATAGAGAAGACATCTTAATTAATCCAGCACCAATAACTGATACATCATGGCATTTCATTGTTGTTTCCCCACTGCATTTGTTACTTGATCAGTCATTACAAACATTGTTCAAACCTGCAGAACTTTATTTTACATTCTATTGGAGATCCTCAAGTTTTTGAAGAAACCAAACATGTCAGGCTAAATATTGGTGAAATGTGTGTTAAATAATGCATCTTGAATATTTCTATTTTATGGAACAAGCTAATACAGAATACAATATATATATATAATACTGTCACAGTGTGGAATAAAATAATTTTTCCGACCTTAAAGCTACTGAAGGGGAAATAAAAAGGGCATGTGTACTGTACCTTGTAGTATTTTAATAGGGGGAGAAGGGGGTGGAATGGAACAAGGACCCCTGTTTTGACTCAAACCAGGGACATTGTGACTATATACCCCGCGACAACTGTGGTCTTTTTATTCTTTATTTTTTGGGCTTTCGGGTGGAGTGGAGGCCTGTAACAGTGAGATGCAGCATGACATAAATACTTTGTGTGCAGTAGAAACAGAAGGTGTATTTGAAAAATCTGTTTCCACCAGTCTTCCACAGCATAAAGTTCCATGGCATTTTCCCTCCCAGATTGCTAGCATTTCCACTCTGAATATTTAATGTAATTCTTATTTGGGAAAAAAAGCTTTCTTTCAGCAATACGGACAATTTAGAAAAAAAATCATATAGACTGATTAGTGTGCTGCGGTGGCTGTAGCATCCAGCAGTGCTGTTGGAGCTTAATGGGAGATTTCACAGACTTACACATGCACACACATTCGTACGAGCCACATATAAACCACATTCACTCATACCTAAGTATCTGGATTATCAGCGCCCACCCACAGTATGAGTCGGTCCTCTGTCTATCTGTTTGATCAGCTAATTAACACACACACACACACTGCCTAAGAGACTGGTCTTATGCAGCAAACCGCTGGGCTTTGGCTCCCTCCTCTTTGTTTCTCCTCTTCCTTTATTTCTCCTCTTTCCTTTATTCCTGGCCTCAGAGCTGCCTTGGCAGCTTGTGAGTTATTGAAATAAAACAAGGTCTGGAAATAAACAACAACAACAAAAAAAAATGGATAAGTGGCCTTGAAACTTGTTAAATTTATATCAGTCTGCAACATGGCACTCCAAAAGATTGGTGGGCATGATGAAGTTGAAATATGAAATCTAAGGGTTTGAATGGGCAGAAACTGTGCGTTTACAGGCGCTTAACTAAAATGCTGTTACATGCTTTATTTAGTCCTACAGTATTTAGGCTTTGACCTTGGTCCTGTTGCACCCCTACTGCCCTCAGAATTTAAACACCTGAGCTGTGATTCAGCATTTACCAGCTCTGTGATATAATTTTGTTAGCATGCTAGCGCCATGGCTTTAGGAATGGCAACGGTTTGTCGATTAGTCGGTCCACCACTCTGGTCCAGACTGAAATATCTCATCTCCATCTACCTGATGGATTGGCACAAAATTTTGTAAAGACATTCATGGTCCCCAGACGATGCCTACCCATCTCTCCATCTTATTTTAACTACCATCTCTCTTACTCACTTTCGCCAATCCTCTCTTTTCATTTTTACCTCTTTTTGTTTTCACGTCACATCTGCCCTCTCTTTTTTTCCTGGCCTCTGTCCTTAATTTCTCCTCTGCATCGCTGCAGAAAGAATGAAGCATGTTTCCTATCTGTTAATTACCATAATCGATGATGGCCCTGCTACTGCGTTACCCATACTGCTGCTTTCTTCTGTACTACCACCTATATGCTCTCTCTGACTCTGAAAACACATTACCACCTCTGGAGCAGTTCCTGCTCGGAAAGATTAGGGTCATTACCTGGCAGCGGGGCCTGGAGTTCCACTCTAGCTGTAAACTTTAACCTATATCAAGTAACTGTAAAATGCAAAGAAAACAAACAAGCTCAGTCATTAGCAGCTTCTCTGGCTGTTGTATTCCTTACCATAGGGAGTCAGAATACTATAGCAAAGGCTCTCAATTTTCTTTAAGCAGATTCATTTATTTTATATATGCTTCATTCATTTTTCTTGGATTTAACTCCAAGGTTTATGGTGTTTAGTGGTAAAGGGTAGACAGCCAGGAAGGGCAGAGCTGGAATTCCCCCTGTGTGAGCCATGTGCTGCTGCAGCCTTGTTTTTACTCATCGTATAAAACTGCAGTTTTACATTTCCTTCATTTAATTTCAGCCTGTATAAAAGACAGCGAAGCAGAACGAACTGGATCACATCTCCAAACCACACTGTTTCTGAGTTTAGCAGATCATTAGGAAATAGTTCTTTTACTATCTCTCTCCCTTTTTCTGTGTCCACAGGCTTTTGACTGTCATTCAGTCTTACATCCGCAGTCATACATCAGTGGCTAAGCTGTGTGTAGATGGAAAGCTCTTATAGGTGGTCTGCGATGAAGTTCCCACTATGGGTTAAGTGTGTGGTTTAAAGGGCGGGCTCTTGGAAAAACCACACAAGTATGAAAATACTGCAAGTTCAGGAGTAGAAAACCTTCTGTGACCCGTAGGAATGAACTCAGAATTTAAATTTACTGCTCTTTTTTTTCTAGAGGTACTGTACATTATTGGTCACCTTTTGAATCACAGTGGCTGTCCCATCTCTGAAGCTTTTCACCTCACCCTATGAAGTATATTACTGAAAGCCTATCAATGAAATAGTAGTGGAATAGAAACACAGTGAGTAGTAGGTGTGAGCGATGTGTTTTGACACAGCCAGTCACTCTTGGCAGCTGTCCTCTGCAGCACAGCCCAGGTCTGACGTTTGCTAATGCGCTGACTCTAGCACTAGTGTGTCTATATGTGTGTATTTTTCTTAATGTCTGTGGGGGGATGTTTGTGTGTGTGTGTGGGGGTGTACAGTCGCATAACAGAGATGCAAACCTCTAATTGCCCAGGCGGAAAGGCCAGGAACTAGTGCCAGGAACCTCAGTAAGCATTTCAGAGTGGGTGTGTCGGGGGTATGTACCGCTTTTAGCCAATCGACTTGCGGCTCCACCAGGAAGTTGTGGTTTGGAACACGTGTTGTTGCGGCAACAAGGGAACTGAAAGGATAACGAACGGGGAGGACAAGAGAAGCTGTTTTGTGCCAGAGAGCAACCTCTGCAGTTTATCCGAGACTATTCTTTTAAATACAGATACAATGACATAATATGAGACAGATACTTTTACACAAGTTAGTAATACTGGAAGGGGTGTGATGTTAGAGGGCTTGGGCTGTAGAAATGCTTGCACACAAAAATGCACATGGATGCACACAAAGATATATAGAAAGAAAAAGGAAAGACAAAAACTTATCTGCGTAGGCACAGCCGGCATTGTCACGCACTGAACCAATGTCTTTCTGGTGATGTTTCCCCCGCACTCTTCCATCGTCAGCTAATGGTCCAGCAGAGGATAAAGGCAAATTCCCTACAGCATACACACACAAACACACAAAAGGCATCACAAGCCACCAAGCACACTCAGTTATCCTGAGAGAAGATTGAATGACATAAGCCATTATCATCTAGCCTGAATGGGTTCACACTATTACTGCCGGTGATGCACAATGATGCATTTGCACGGTACGTAACAATATATCAAAAGAATCCCAAAACAACAGCATGAGCGAGGTATCCTAGACATTGTTGGGAGGGTACATGATATACAAGTCATGGGAATGAGTTTCAGAGAAATTTCATCCAAAACTAGTGAAACACATCCTCAGGGAGAAACAGACACCTCTGTGCACCACCTCTGACATTAACACCAGCTTTTGGAGAAAAACTTATCTTTACAAAAATATCCAGGTTGGTTTGATTAATAAAGATCCCCTGCCACATTGTGACAAACTGTTGTGATACCTTTATTATATAGATCTTTTCCCCCTTTGTCTTTTTCCCCACCATACGCTGTCAGCCACTCAAATCAGATCAAAACAATGACTCAGTATGAAACAGGCTTCTGATTTGCTGCCAGTTACCCTGACACTAAACACAGCGGTGATGTTTCACTCTCTTGTTTCTCTACTCCATCTTAGACTGGTGTTTCATCAAATATAACATTACTCCCAAGTGAGCCTGTTTTAAACTGAAGCATTTCTGTAAAAGGTTGTGCATTATGTACTTTTGGTTGTAAAGAAATGTTCTTAGTTAGTATCAACACCTGCACATACCTTTAATTTGAAGACCTGGAGCTGCACAAAGTTGACAGGCTAATATCAGAACATTTGTCTTACTATATAGTGCTCATTGACTTGTTCACATTAAAACACACACACTACACACATAGGAATAATATATGTTGCAAAAACATGCTGCCAATTCTTCATTCAGCCTTGTCAATATGGTATTAATCTGGTTACTGTAACAATCAGATACACTCTTGTGATTTGCTGTAGAGTCATGTACTGTAAAAGTGTGGTTAAAGAGAAGGAGAGATTGATTGAATAAGTGAATAAAAGAATGAAAGAGGAGATTAGGCACCTTCCCCAGCAGAGAAAAAAGGCATTTTATTAAATCAGATCTTCAGTTTATGCTCTATGTGCAGGCACAATAGCTGCTTTTCCCTCGAGAAGCTTACTGGCTGGCATTTCCTGCTCTGGGATGGCCTTGTCCAGATTAGAGGAAATTGATTTAATGGCTTTGGTTTAATGGCTCAAAAGGCTACTTTCTTGTTCTCTCTCTTTTGCTTTTTGTGTTTTGCTCGCTCCCACTTTTTTTTCCGATCTCATCCTGTTTGTGTTTATACCTAATTTCCTTTATTTTCTTTCCAGCATGCATTGTAAAGGAATTGGTGTCTGTGCTTTTATGCTTGTGTGTGTAAGAATGTGTAGATGCTTCAGCATACTGCTGCTGTAGGAGACAGTATAGCAGGCAGGTCTTGGTTGGTTTAACAGAGATCAATAGCAGCGGTAAACCAACACCTATAGCCTCAGGCCCAGCAGGGCGTTCAATTAACTGGAGCTGGTACACACAAACAGGACCGGGGTGTCTCTGCTCACCATCAATGTTTTTTAACTGAATAAATACAGACGTCCAAACTTCCAGCTATGTGACTGTAACACTGCATGGCACTGCATAACAGAAAAATCAGTGATGCTTGACCAGTTTTGGACATAAACGTTAATACCTGTGCTCCTATTTCTAGTATATCAGTGATAGTCCAAAGAGAATGGTCTTAGTCTTATATCAGGCTCACACTAGTTGATACAACTGGTTTGTTATAGTCCTGATGGGATTAACCAGAATCCACATCCTTGCCTTCACTTGCTGTGAAAGGGTCGACACCTCGCTGATCCTGAGTGACCCAACTACCGTAATAAAAAACGTCCAATTATGCCCTAGGTAGGCCTTCAGGTTTTAAAGGCCCTGAAAACAAATTTTCTCATTCAGCTTCTTACTATCAGCAATTGGGTCCAATATGAAAACATTTTCTGCCAACGGTTTTGGTTATTTCATGCTGGATTTTTGTTTTGTTTTGTCTGTGCTTGTTTCACTGTTTTGAAGTGGGCGGGAGTCAGTTGGAAAAAGGTGATGTCACTTATTTCTGTGCACAAATCAGGATAGACAATTGTGTGGTTATTAGCTTATTTTTCCAGCACTGTCAATCAAATATGATCAAACTGCACCCACACAGTCCTGATGAAGTAGATTAGCTGTGTTTTCAAATGTCAAAAATAATACCTAAGGATGTTTTTTCTGAACTTTAACTTCAGTTGCTATAGAGAAATATGCAAGATTTGAAACCAAGTTTTCAGGGGCTTTATAGCAACAGAAGATACTTCATTATACAATAAAGAATATCACCCAAAAGTGTTTCCCCTAAACATAAAATCTTCCAAAAAAGATAATAACTGTAAACCAAACACAATAAACAAAACATTCAACAGAGGTTATCACCTTAAATGTCATGCATACTGTATGTTTTATGCTAATAATTTTTTATATTGTTGCAGTGCCTAGATGTAAACTTCCTGTATTTGACATTCTGCCAGTAGAAAAGAAGGGAATATATGAATAGTGTTCTTGCTTATTCTGAAAATAAAATCATTTAAGATTGGAGGAAGTGGTTGGTATATACTGTTCCATGGTATCCATGGTCGAAACCTTGTATGCTGGGGCACAGGAACAAAGGTCACATTCACGATCCAGCTATTTAAAAAATATTAGAAAACTATACAGGTTTATGATAAGTAAGATAAACAGTGATCTGACTGAGACAAAAGAGTCCAGTTTAGACTTTTTATCTGGACACACCACGGTGGCACTTGTGCTTTGGGGCTATAGAGAGGGTGTGTATCTACAGCATGTGAGGAATGTGTATATGAGCTTTCAGTTTTATGGGACCCTCTTTAAGCACTGTTGAAGCTCTATGTAGATACATAACAGGTGGGAGTCAAATTGTCAGCCCTCGGGTCAGGGGCCTCACAGGAACAAAACACACCTAAAAATATAATACACAACAGTGACCAGAAAACAGAAACCCCTGTGCATTGTTAACAGCAATTGAAATGTGTAGGGCTGCTGCTATTGATTATTTTCATTATTGATTAATCTGCCAATTATTTTCTTGTTTAATCGATTACTTGTTTGCTTCATAAGAAAGTAGTGAGAAATGCTCATCATAATTTCCCAAAGCCAAGGTTGATGGTGGTCAACAGTTTAATATCCAAAAGTATTCAGTTTATTATCATACTGTGGACGACAGGAAAACAAGCAAATATTCACATTTTAGAAGCTGCAATTACTGAAATTTTGTATATTTGCTTGAAAAACTCTTAAAAAGCTCTAACGTTTCTCTTTCTCTTTTGGACATACTGTACATATGTTTATAATAATTCATATTATGACAAACACATGTACAAATGTATTGCTAGCATGCATACACATGAAATTATGTGTACACAGAAACGCATCCAAGTCAACCACTTATAGGCTGAACACATGATCTAAAGTTCCATGTTTGTGTTTTTCTGGTTAATTCTTAAACATCCTGTTGGAGGTCACATGAACATGCAAACAGAGAGCATGGAGAGCCCAGCTAACTCATCACTTCACTGTAATAAACAACTGATTTTTTTTTTTTTGACTTTTATAATGTAAAAAAACAACATTGGATATTGCAAATTACCTCATATTAATTATCCTACACAGCTATCAGGTGACAGACTATCATGTTCACAAGCAATGAACAGCCTTGGATGGCACCCATTCAGTTGCAGTTAATTGAACATAGACACAACAACGACATGTGCCCATTCTCCAGATCAGTTAATAAAGATGACCGTGGGGTTTTGACTAATGAGCAAGGTAATTATATAGCCGCATACAATGTGATTAGCTGCAGCCTACAAAGGTCACTGAGAGGACACACACACATGTGTTTCTTTCACCAGTGCTGAGGGACCGTTAGTGAAGGGAAGCAGGATGGCTCCAATCCTCTTTCCCGGTCCCCTAAGGTCCCATGGTATTTTAATGTTTCCCATCTGACATTGGCCATGCATGTCTGGCTCTGTTAGTGAACAGCGCAGAGAAGCCAGCATAGCCAGTCTGTCTCCTGTGTTACCGTGATCGCGCACAGTGTGTGTGTTTGAGCTTGACAGATGACGGGATGCAGTGTGCTATCTAGGTTAACTATTTAGACTGCATTTTTAGTCACAGAGAAGCCTTGAGGGCCGTGATTATGAGTCACCACACTTGGGTCTGAATCTTCTCCTTGTTTTCCTTCAGGATTGTACACAATCTTGCAACTTGTAGATTTTGTCCTTTTAATAGTTTTCTACATTAATATGTGTATGTTGGTCAGCTCTTGTTGGCAGAGGGTTTTTATGCATACACACCATGGCAACTGCGGAAAACTAATGTGGAATCTTAGTATATTCTCTGGTGTCCTAAATATTCTTTCTTGAGGGGATTAGACTGTATACCGGATTTCCACTTCATACATATATTGCAGTTAAACCGTTTCAGCTGTGGTGGAGTTTGTCAGTTGTATAAAGTCACAGTTTACTGACTGTTCCTTTAAATCCCTGGATTGATACTGGTAATGGGTTATGGTTCATTGCTTAGCCAATAGAGCTACCAAGAGGGTACAGCCATCATTACGGTATATCAGCTTCACAAATGTATAGATGTTCAAACGGTCAGTACATAGCATCACTATAGGGGTGCTGCAGTCAAAGCGCCGGCTGAAACTTCAGTGAGATCAAAGACCACACGTTTGCTTTATAGCCCAATTACACAGCAAAGATAAAAACTCTCCAATAAAAACTTTCCACAGACATGGCGAGCAACAAAACTGTTGCCAATTGTATTGATTTATAATTGGAGTGGTTTTCAAGGCATGCACTCAATCACTCAGCTTTTGTTGAAAAGGATTCTGTACTGGCTGCCAATGCAGGTACTGGATTTTAATCTAAAAGGGAAATAAATATGTCATGTTGCTCCTGGCAATTCATTCATAATTATTCAACACACTCTTTTCCCATAATTTATTCACTCTTGCACTGCATATCCATAGAGACTTTAATATTTTACTCTTTCACAAGAAGTCTTGGGATGCAAAATAGGAGTTGTGCAAACATAAAAGAGAATGTTTTAAAAAAAGTTCAGTTAGACATTTACTTGCTCAAACACTCTTCAGTTATACATATTTGCTTTAGGCGATGTAAAGGCTAACTCCACCTAAAACTTTTCTTAGTTTGTCCCTCATCTGTAGCTCAATCGTTACTGATGGTTTTTTAAGCCTCTGACAATTGTCTAGGTCGCCTTATTGGTTTTTGCACACTATGCTACAGCATCACTGGAGATATCAGGACTTGTGGTCTGACCTTCATAGTAAGCTGTTTGATGTCATTCATTTTTGTATAAAAATCAGCATCCACAGAGCTTGAAAATTGGCCGTGCTAGATAAATCATCACTTTGGACATGAAGGTCTAATTTGGTCTTGTTAAAGTTTCTGATTTATATTCATTTCTTAGTACTAGGGGTATTTGATAAGCTACATCATTAACAACAAGCCTCCTCCACCTGCTGCTATGAAAGCGGGTGAAAAAGTTTTATTGTCTGGTGTTTTTTGGGCGAAAGTCAACACATATGGAGATAAAGAGAAACAGAGGTGGGGTGGGGGCAAGCCGGTGTGTGAGCACTGTGCAGTAAGAGACAAGTGTAGGTGTGTGTGGGGAAAAGTAAACTAAAGTGAGCAGATCAAAGTAGTTTGTGAGTATACACTACAATAAGGTGGAGAATTAAGTAGAATTAAAATGGTCAAATAAGAAATAATTTACTAGAAATAGGGTAATGTATTCTTTCAGATATTATATTTATATATTTTCAATAGACAAATTAAAAAAATAATAATATATATATATATATATATATATATATATATATATATATAAAAAAAAAAGACCTTACAAGCAGTACTGAGAACGCAGCACTGTTGTGGGTCGTTTCAGGTCTCACTTGGGTTAAGCTGGACACCCACTGATTAATGTCCCTGTTGCCATGAATAAACCAGGGACTAGGTTCGAATCCTGTGCTGCATGTCATCCCCTCTTTCTCTCCCATATTTCTATTAAATAAAGCTCTGTATGCTTTTCACTGAAAGTCAAAACCACTTCAGCTTGAGTAAAAAGGTGTCATACTTCAAACTGGCTATCAGATGTCTTAAAGCATCAGTCGGAATCACACTTCATGCTTTCCCCAAACGTCTTCAGACTGCTAAAAGATAAAACAAGCGCCCTGTGTGGCTTGTCCTGGTAAACTAGATTTTGTCTGAGGTGTAGTTCTTGTCGAGGATTAAATCTCAGTGCTGATGCTCAGCCCCTGAAGAAACATACCTGGTGTTGTTGTTCATCCTTCAACTAGTATACAACACCCTCTGTCCTTAGACCCTTGATTCGGATTAGGAAAAACTCCCTAAAAACCGTCTTACGGGAAAAAATGGAAGAAATCTCAGGAAGAGCATCAGAGGAGGGATCCCTCTTCCAGGACGGACAGACATCAGAATCAGAATCAGAAATACTTTATTGATCCCCGAAGGGAAACTCTTTGTTACAGCGGCTCATCTTTACGTCAGTGCACACAGGAGAAAGTACTAGCAAAAAAAAAAAATACAATACACTATAAAAACTATAAAAAACAGGTCAGAAAATAAATTAAGTACCAAGTGGGTATAAGTATAAAATAAAATAAGTGTGAAGTACCAAGTGGGTTTACCGGTTGATGATGATAATACGGTATAAATGCAATGTAATAATATAAGTAATAAGTAGTACTGCAGCAGCAGTAATGGAGGTATGAATAATAAATAGAAAAAAACAAAACAAAAAAAACTAAATATTGCACATGAGTATTACACGGATATTGCACAGTTATTCAAGTATTGCAGAGATGTAATGATCATTGTCCAGTTTAGTGACCTAGGGTCATACAGACTAACACTTAGAGGGAGGAGTTAAAGAGTTTGATGGCCACAGGCAGGAATGACTTCATGTGGCGCTCTGTGGTGCTTTTTGGGGGAATGAGTCTTCCGCTGAAGGTGCTCATTTGTTTGACCAGCACGTCATGGAGTGGGTGGGAGACACTGTCCAAGATGGCATGTAGTTTGGCCAGCATCCTCCTCTCTGACACCACTGCCAGAGTCCAGCTCCACCCCCACAATGTCACTGGCCTTACGGATCAGTTTGTTGAGTCTGTTGGCGTCCGCTACCCTTAACCTGCTGCCCCAGCATGCAACAGCATACAGGATAGCACTGGCCACCACAGACTCATAAAACATCTTCAGCGTTGTCCGGAAGATGTTGAAGGACCTCAGCCTCCTCAGAAAATAGAGGCGGCTCTGGCCCTTCCTGTACAGAGCTTGAGTGTTCTTAGCCCAGTCCGGTTTATTGTCTAAGTGTACTCCCAGGTACTTGTAGTCCTCTACAATGTCCACACTGACCCCCTGGATGGAAACCGGGGTCACTGGTGCCTTGGCCCTCCGTAGATCCACAGCCAGCTCCTTAGACTTTGTCACATTGAGCTGCAGATGGTTCTGCTCACACCATGAGACAAAGTTCCCCATCACAGCCCTGTACTCAGACTCATCACCACTGCTGATACAGCCCACCACAGCAGAGTCATCAGAAAACTTCTGAAGATGGCAGGACTCTGTGTGGTAGCTGAAGTCTGTGGTGTAGACTTCAGCAATAGATGTTGTGTGTACAGAGTAGACCAACATAAAATTTCAGTATGGACAATCAGGATGACAAAATAATTTATAGATTGTAAACATATTAGAGAATATGGATCAGGGAGGATGTTGAGCATCTTCCGGGTGCCACCAAGAGGACAGACTAGGCAATCACACAAAACGCAAAGGCCAAGCTGACACATTCACAACATCAGAAGGTGAGCGTAATGCCTCATAGCTGTGTCTTACACACAGGCTCCCAGCACAACCACACCCCTGTGCAGAGCTAAGCATTCAACCAGCATAGGACCCCTCTAGCTGTGATATTTTATTCATCAGAAAGTGCCTGGTTTGAATTCCCAATCCTCTTAAGCAGCGATATTTCCACCGTAGGGAGCTCTACAACATGTAACTGGTGCTGCATGTCTGCTGTGTGCAGCTTTTGGTGTACAATTGGCACCAAAATAAAGGTTTGGGAAGCCTTTATCGTGATATCTATGATAGCAGTCACTCACTACACATTACTGGCACTTTGCTCAGCCAATTACTACAGAGCTTTGAAATCGTTGTTATTTAGAGATTGTGTCCAGATGCAAGATAAAAGTTTATAATGATTTTCATTAGAGGGTACTAATGAGTTAAGGAGTTCAAGTACAGTATCTTGGGCAATGTTGTGCAAGTTCACACTTCACAAGCTCTACCTCAAAGTTCAGTTCACACAGATTAAAACGAACTAGTTCATGTTCATAGTTCACAATTTAGAATTTTGAACTAAGTTCACAATACCAAAAAATGAACTACTTCACGTTCATTTCTTCTGTTTTTTTCCTTTACAAAATGCTGTTTGATGTGTGTGGAAGAACTTTGCGGCTGTTGGCTCGTGGTCTTACCCTTTGTTAATGATTTCTTGTGATCATCATTCACTCGCAGATATTTCCCAAGACTGGTCGGATGCTTCATCTTGATGTGTGACCCAAAACACTGGCTCTTGCGGGAATTAACGGCGCTCACTTTCATTAGTTGCAAACGGATATGTTCAGAAAAGTAGTTAATAATAGAGTAGGAGTTGCAGTCATAATCCCAGATGTAAATTTAATGTCAAATCATAGAGTTAGCAACAACCTTTCAGTATTTACAGGGGAAATGTTGGCTATTCTTATAGCCCTTGAGTGGACAGAAAATGTCAAACCAGGCAAAGTTTTAATAGGTTCAGATTCTAGTAGTGTGTTAACCAGTTTCAAGGGTATACAGTCAGAAGCAAGACAGAGCATTATGCTGGAAATAGCCCAAAGTATCTTCAGAATTAGCAGGAATAATAGTGAAATTCATCTGGATTCCAGGACATATAGGGGTAGAGGGAAATGAAGTGGCTGACAAATATGCAAAAGATGAAACTAAGAAATTAGAAGTAAATATGACAGTAAATTATAGTAAGGCTGAAGTTAAAAGCATAATCAAAGTAGAAATGAAAACGAAATGGCAGGAAGATTGGAACAGGGAAACTAAAGGTAGATATTACTATAGTATCCAAAAGAAAGTAGGAGAAATGAGGGAAACTAGTAGAAGAAAAAAAGAAGACATCATCTCAAGAATAAGATTTGGGCATACTCGTCTTAACACTTAAGATAACTGGTAAACATGGAACAGTAGAACATGTAATTATCAGTTGTCCTAGGTATTTGCAGGAAAGACAGACTCTAAAAAACAGACTGGGAAGAGAATAAAGGAGTTACTACAATTGAACTGGCATGTGGGGTACAGGGCAACATTTATTTTTTTGGAAAAGACAGGTCATAAGACCATTCTGATCCACACTCCATTTCAGAAGGTGCCAGTAATGCACCAAAAGTTCATTGCCAACCACCATAAAACATCAGAAGAAGAGGAAGGCTACGTTCAGTTCACCGTTGACCAAAAATACGAGCAGCGTGAGATCGACAGTCAGATTAGTGCAGCATTGCGTGATGCAGGCATTGTACCGGACTGTCACGGTGAAGTGGGTGCTGGGCCTGAAGGTGAAGCACTCAACTAGTTGATTTACACTCCAAAACCTTACCTATGGTCTTGAGGTTTGGGTAGTGACTGAAAGAATAAGATCCAGGATACGAGTGGCCGAAATAAGTCTTACACAGGGTGGATTGGCTCAGCCATTGAGATAAAGTAAGGAGCTGAGTCATTCAGCGTAGAACCACTGCTCCATTGGTGCTGAATGGAGCCAGTTAAGGTGGCTTGAGCACCTGATTAGGATGCCTCCTGGGCACCCCCCACTAGAACCTTTCTGGGCATGCCCAGCAAGAACATTCACAAAGATTCAGTGGAGTAAATGAATCATACATTATGCATGATTTACATAATATCCTCTCATGGTACCAATTTTCTGTTCAGGCAGAGATAACAGGAACATATTTGAGTCTGATTTGTTCTACATAGTGCAAACCATACTGTATGGACTAAATAGAGGGTGTGTTATCAATTATGTTATACATCTGATTTGTCCTCCAGCAACATTTCTGTGTATGTCTTGTTTGTATTTCCAAGAATCAGGGAGGAGTAATAAAGTAACATGAAACAAAACAGAAATTTAAGATACTCTGTAAAAGAAAAGAAGAAAATGCTTGTACCCACCCTGGATTGTCTCATGTTATCCATGAAGTGTAATAATGGCAGATTGATGACAAAGGAAAAGGAAGACGGATCGTTGTGTAATCAAGAAAAGATCACAAATGAAAGGTAGAAGGCCATGAGCAGAAAAAGCACGCCAGTCAATTATATTATTAATGGCTCTGCACCGACCTATAGATCTCACCGATATGAGCTCTGCTGGCATGTTAACATTAATCGATGGTCCATTAGTCTAATGACAGGTCACATGAGCTCCAGGCAGCTGGTATAGGCCTGCTGTTTATGATAAGGCTGGTGAAGCGGCCTGTTTGTCTTTGGGTGCAGCTGTTAGAGGAGGGCTGTGGCCGCTGCACAATGGGCTCATTTAGGGTTTACATCTGAACAGAAGCAGGGGCAGCATGGTCCCAAACATCAGACATGAGACCACTTGTGGTTGTTTTAATGTTTTTATTTTATTTTATTTTTTTGATACATCCTTTTGATGCTTTGATAGTTGCAGATTGTAATAAAAAATATAATAAAACATTTTCAAAACTGCCTTTTACTGGCAGAAATGATACATTGCAGTGCAAGATTCTGCATGATGTAAGATAGTGATCAGAATGAAAATAAAAGCAAGGCAAGTTTATTTTTATAGCACCATTTCATAGTGCTTTACATAAGGCAAGGAACTGCATTAGAACAACATTTAAAAATGAATTCACTTAAAATAGAATAAAATAATGAGTAAAATATAAAAATAACCAGTAAATTATTGCTGTGAATTTAATACGAATGCAGTAGAGGAAATTAATCAATCAAAGGTGCAGGAAAATAGGATAGTTCTTAATTTGACAGAGGCTGAAGGGCTATTTCACATAATCTAGAAGTACTAAATCAAACAAGGCAACTGGATTAAATAATAAAAAGAATAAAACAGCACATTCAGTTGCCTTTGACTTAATATTTCTAAATATCCTACTACCTGGTCATTTCACAAATTTAATTAAATGAAAAGTCAGGGTGGCCAAGGGGTTAGGGCACGGACTGTGATTTCCTGTCATTTCTCAGCTGTCAGCTACATAATTATTTATTTAAAAAAAAAAAAGGCAGTTTTGCCTGTACTTGATAGTTGACTGTAGAAACAAGGGGATGGACATTAAACAAAGACCCCCAGGCAGAATCAAACCAGGGACGTTGCATGCATGGTATCTGCCTTAGACCACCAGGCTACGGGGTCCCCTGAAAAGCATGTCCTCAAGTAACTAAGTCCATCAGACTCCACCAACCAGGCAGTGTACAAAAATTTAATAGAGTTTAATACTGTATACCCAACCCTCCTCTCACATACTGTACATACTCAAAACACACACCAGGTGTTCCAGGTCTGTCAAACGATTCTTCATGTACACAAATAGAATGTGAATGTTAAGACATGTACATGTTAACATAAAGCACATTCACTGCTCTGTGGTATCGTAGAAAAGGTTTCAGTCGTAGTCATCTGGACACTGTTTTCAGAATCAAGACGTTTCGGCTCCCATCCGGAAGTCATTCTCAATTGTGTAAAAATTGGACGGGAACTGGAAACTGGAAATTTAAGCTAATATTATTATTATTATTATTATCATTATAATTAAAGTTAATATTATTATCATTCTGATCACTGTATTAGCTTAAATTTCCAGTTCCCGTCCAATTTTTTCACAATTGAGAATGACTTCCGGATGGGAGCCGAAACGTCTTGATTCTGAAAACAGTGTCCAGATGACTACGACTGAAACCTTTTCTACGATAGAACACTCCTGGACGAATGAGGGACTACACCGTCCTGCTCTGTGGTAGTACAAGATGTGTATCATTAAGTCCCTTATTTGTCCTTCTCCTATCACTATCTTTCTGCCGATCCTCTTCTCCTTCCTTTGCCAGCTTCCCCTTTCTATCTTTTATCACTTGATTGGATGCTGAACCAGCTATTTGGGCTTCAGAAACACAGCTCAGAAATAGATTTTTAGAGTGATACTGCCTGTCAAGTTGGTATTTAGTAAATTATTTTAGCATGAATGACAATGTAAGATATTCAAGAAATATTGATATAGTAAAAAATCTTAACTTGCATCGCACGCCCCTTCTCCTAAAAAATAAATCAAAGTTTAACATCCTGTTCAGTTTGCTAAATGTCTAATTTGGCTTTGAGAGCAGTGTACACAATTGGCTACAGTAATCATCTTGTTACAGTAGCTCACATCTTGACAGATTCAGAGTTGTTCAGGCCCGTGCATCGCTAGAAGTAAAGAAATGCCACAAACATTCAGAAATGCCAAAATAGTAAATGCATGCCTTTTTGGGCAAGCAAGTGTTATGTGTGCAAATGCCTCACAGGAAGTAATACAGACACACATAGCTCCCCACCACTGTGCTATGAATACTGTCTGCTATCTGTGTTACTCCCGCGGCTGTCCTTCCTTCAGCAGCAATAAGTTTTATTTCGGAGATCATTGCAGGAAAATCTCCTATTTAACACAACCCTTTGCTCAGCATAAGTGGAACAAATCCTACATGTGCTGCTGTAGCTTAATGTCCCATGGCAACATATCATCTCCTGTCAGATCTCCCTCTATGATGCTGCGCTAACGCCACAGTCAAATCTAGACCAGAGATCCCAGTAGCCCTGCGTTCCATCACTGGGTGTAATGGGGCTAGGCACAGCGTATTCACTATTTGTGTCACTTGGGTTCTCCTGTAACACAGTGAAGAATAATAGCCCTCTTCTGAAGTTTGTTCCCACAGCTATGAGTTAACCGTTTCAGTGAAACAAAGGCCACTTTTGATCTCAGGTTTTTAAGTCTTTATGTCGGCCCCGGTGTTGGCTGAGTCCCACTTGACTAATGAGACCTGTGGTGGCTGCTGGCTGTGCACTAGATACTGGATCCGCCATTACACACTGTGTGGCCTAGAATAGCCAGTTACGTATAGTAGTTAACTGATTGTCTTCCCTCATTCTCCTTCTGTGAATGTTAACATATCATTATTATGATCATTATGTTACACAAACCAACGCAGAGCAAACATTGGCTTCAGAAGTCTGAATTAGACAACTCAAGCGGGTATATTCCAGTGCGAAACTCCCTCTTTTTGTTGTCCCTTCACTGCAGCTCAGCAAGGAAACACTGTTCGAAGAAACACTAAGAGGGAAAAAAAGACAAGATACAAGAAAGATGGTTGTCTAACTCAGACTGCTGACCCTTCATATTCACTTCAGATAAACTTAATACATTTTTGCGCGATCGAGGACTGTGGATTTTATCCCTTATCTCTTCCAATGGAAGCATTTTGTCTTTGAATGGCCAGTACGAACAGGAGGAATTCTAGACAAAATTGTCTTGTCACAATAGTGGATTCATAGAACTGTAAAAATGACTTGTTTGCTGCCTGGTTTTTAAAAGTGTCTTCAGTTTTCTTTTATAGTAGCGTCACAGTTCCCCTTTTACTAGTTTAGAAAACACCAGTGGAGTGCTTCATATTACCCCAATCTGAAAAAAAATATATTGTTGGTCAGCAATGACTAACTGCAACTAATGATTATCTTCTTGGACTAATGATTTGAGTCTGAGATGTCTTCAGATGACTTGTTTTGTCTGACCAACAGTCCAGATCTAAAGATTTTCAATTTACAATCATGTAAAAGAAAAAAACTGTAAATTATCACATTTGAGAAGCTGCAACTACAGAATATTTGGCATTTTTGCTTGATAAATGACTTGATAAATGACTAATAAATGACTAATGATGATTAATTGATTATTAAAATAGTTGTTGATGAATTTTATCTTGATTGTTGATTAATTGATAAAGCTACTAATTGTTTCAACACTAGTTGGGAGTATTTGTTCCCATGTGTGCTGTTTGGACTTTTTTGGCGATAATGCTCACTCTTTTTTATGGCAGTGATAGTCAGACAGCACAAAAGTGGAAAAGGGCAGTGTACTACAGTTTCAGGGATATCTTAAAAAAGGAAGGATCTACATAGGAACTTGTGATGTTGATGTGTTTTCTTTTTCCTTTTCAGTTGTATTTTTACTTCAAACACCTGCATTATCCCCTCATAAATAAGCCTGGAACCCACACTCATAACCTTTTCACAGAGAAAAGGCCAAAAAATAAAGATAGAATGAAGGTGTAAGGGTGAATTATTATTTGCACCTGTTAATGCAGACAGTTGTGTTTCTGGAAAGCTGTGACCGACAGCATTCCTTTCCCTATTGTGCACAGGTGTGTACGCCTGCATGCACCCATATACACTGTAAATCAAACGTTCAGATCATAGACATTGTATCTCTGTCTTCTTTGTTTGTCTCCTCCAGTCTCTTTCCTTCTCTCTTCCTTACTTAGCCATCCTCATTTGAATTTAACTTCTCTTTGATTCAGAGCAGCCTGTGGGAAAGAGCATGCAGGGGTCAGTGGGCCAAATTAACACAGTGCTGAATAGTTATTTTCTATGAAGGAGAAAGAGAGAGTGTGTGTCGGGTGCACTTGATTCTTCAGCAGTCTTAAACAGCCTCCAGTGGAGCAGTCAACTTAAGCACACTGACCCCCTCCGACCTTTTCACCCTTGCATGCGTTCATATAGTATGCGTGGGCGTGTTTCTGTACGCATGTTTGTCTGTGCTTAATGCGCAAGGTGGCGCCTGCACAATTTTCTGTATGTATGATATGAGCATTTGTAGATGCTGCGCTATTTTGAACACAGATTCTGTGTGAAGGAGCCTCAGTGCCATCTGTGTTCCATAACAGCTGTTCTGAATCTGGTCAAACAGGACTGTCCTGCTGTATTTCATCCCCATTCTTGTCCCCGTCGAGCAGCACATATGCAGCGCTCATGTAATGCATATGGAGCATAGTTCATTGCTTTGAACATCAGTTTTGATTATATTATGTGGGATTTTTGCATACATTCACCATATTGTGATATATAATTGATATTTGAATATGTTCTTATTCAACCTTGTGATAATGATTTCAACCATATGATAAATCATCAGTACACGAGGACTTGCTTCTGAGGCGTTTGTAAGACAGGTGGATCCTGTCTGAACACAGTCTGTCTGTCTAAAAGAGTACACCCTGCTCCCTTCACTCTTTTGCTCTTCCACCATTACTCTGAATTGTGATACTGACAAAGACTTGCTAAGATTCAAAGACATGTTTAGGTACCACAAAATCCATCCTGACATCCAACCTCAAACATATTTCTATCTTCTTTTTTAATCACTAACACACATTCTCATTCATATACACAACCTGGGCATGTTTATGTATAAGCTGCCACATGGACACAATTTTCCTCAAGTTCTTTAGGTAAATACACACTGGCGGCAAACTCCGGATGACCTCATACACACTACAGGAAAACATCTTTTTTAGGCACATACAGTACTGTGTCTGTTGCCTTAGGACTGAATCTGTATGTACTCTGTCTTTGTATTTGTCTGTGTGTGTGTGTGTGTGTGTGTGTGCGCGCGCGCGTGTGCATGCGTGCGTTTGTGTGTGTGGAACATCCATGAAGAGAAAGCATGGAAAAGATGAAATGATTGAGTAACTTTGTCGTTTTATTCTTCAGGGATGTTTGCAATGAAATCTCCAAACTTTGCGTTCTGACAGCCTTGGCTTTCGCCGCATTCTTCCACTGCTCCTTTTCTCTTTCCCCACTCTACCATTTTGTTCTGTTTCTTATCACCTTCTTGCGTTGTAAACTGTAAAGTGCCTATCCTCTTGATTTAATCTGACATTGTTCAGATAACTGAATCTCTGAATAGTGAGGAGTGTGTTTGCACTTTTGGATATGCTGCATGTATACAGCACGTGCACAGTGCCTGATTGGGTGTGTGTGTAAAACGTATGTGTAAATGCTAGCCTGTGTTACTGTTAACATGTGGGCAGCTGTACCTTGTGTGCATCTGTTGTGTATGACGAGGGCTTGGTGCTAATCAGATCCAGGACCACACAGGAACACGGGTGGGAGCTGGTGGGAATCGGGGCCCAGGGCCCTCAGTACCCCAACCAGATTCTCTGCCAAGAAAATCACCTTCCAGCCTGTTGGCTCCACCTTTTGGGCCCCACCAAGTTCTCCTCCTCCATAACACCTTCTCCTCTTTCATAGATTCTGCTGTATCCAGTCAGGAAAAGATTGAGATTATAGTGTGAGGGGATGTAGTTATGGCTTGGGGGCGCCCAGGGGCCTCACCAGGCCTTGTAGGCTTCATTACACCCCTGGGTGGGAGCGATTGGTGTGGGGGACATATAAGAAATGACCATGTTGGTCTTTTGTGAGTGTGTATGTGTGTGTCTGGTCTCTTTACAGTATGTTTTATTGCTCATTACAGAGGTGGCTGAGATGTGGAGATGAATGGAAAGGCTTGAGGGGGTGGAGAAAGGTGACATGAAGTATAGAGTGTGTGTTTGTGCACATATGTGTCTGTATCTACATTCAAGTACAGTATGGTTTTCCTGGCTGAAGTCTACAATCAACAACTAATATAGACCTTGAGATAGAAGCACACAGACCTGCTTAAGTAAAGAAACCAGACAAGCTGTGGGCTGCATCTTAATGCTTCTCTCCCCATGGAGCTCAGACTGGCTCCCCCTCAAACATAAACCCGTACCAATTTGTTGAGGCTTTGCTATTTTGCTTGATAAATTTGCACATATTTATTTATATCATTTTATTTGTGCCCTTGTTTATATGCCTGACGCAGATCTGGTTTGTTTTATTTGAGCTGAGGCTGGTGCCTGAATCCCAGCCCTATTTGTAAACTCCAAGAAACTGAGTGCACGATACACACACTGAAACACACACAATACTCACTGCCAGGCTTGTATAGTGCAACACTACATGTACATGCACACACATGCAAACAATTGCTGTTGTTTCACAACCACTTTGGCAGATGGGAATCTGTGAATCTGTTTCTGAATGTGCTTTTATGTAAAACAAACAACCTTCAGCTCATTTAAAATCACTGCTCATGTGTACTAATACATCTTAATGGCTAGTAAGTTCATTTATAAGTAAGATGTATTTATTCAGTTTTTGTATGTAAAGTAAGATTAACAAAAACTAAATATGTAAGTAAAATATGAAACATGAAAGTCAGATGAAAGCAACAATGTGTTAAAAGAAAAGAAAATAAGCAAAAAAATACTGAATAAATATATTAGAAAACTACTAATTGTGCAAATAAATTACTGAAGTCATTACTTTTTATTTTAAAACAGGAACAGTTCTTGTCAGGGAAACCTCCATGGGATTTTTTATTTTTTTTTTTGCAGGAAGTTCATTAATGAACCCGACATCTTCTCAAAGTTTTGTGGGTTTTTCTAGAACATAGCAAGTGTATGTTTGATAGGGAGAAAACAAACATGTACCATCTTTTTGTCACTCACTCAGTAGGAAATATATGTTGATAGTTTTTAATATTTTTTATAAAGCTGTGGTCTTTTGGGGGATTTCCCCATTGCTCCATCTCTAATCTGGGAAAAGAAGACCTCTCCACGGGCTGTTGGCATGGCAACATCATCTGTTTGGATGCAGCAGAGATATGAAGCGAGGGAAACAGGAAGGAGGGCAGAGCAGAGTGATTGCCCAAATTGCTGGCACAGTTGGACAAAGTTACCACATAGCCTGTGTGTGTGTGTGTGTGTGTGTGTGTGTGTGTGCAAGCACATGCGCACAGTGGTGCTGCAGGTTAGACTCAGGGCCCAGACACACCACATACACACATACACAACCTCTCCTCTGGTCTGCTATGTTAGCATTGCCAGCTCAATCTGTCTAATGTTGGATATGCATGCAAGTATACACTGACACACACATTAAAAAACACACACACACACACACACTGAAAATGAAATTCTAATTGTAGCACCTGCTCATGCTGACACACACGTACACCACACACTCACACCTTTTCCTCTTTCTCAGAATGAAATTTGGCATGATTGCTGCCTCCAAACATTTGTACCCACACAGGGATTCAATCACCAAAGCAACATAACTTGAATATGTGCTTGTGCATACTTTCCAGGTTAAGAACCTGCAGGTTTGCAGTTTTTCCTTATCCAAATAGGGGGTCTAAGGACAGAGAGTATGCTGTACAGGCACCTTGAGGAAAATTGTGATTTGTGATATTGGGCTATATAAATAAAAATGACTTGACTTGACTTAAGAAACTCTTCTCTGACCTTTAAATCAGTTAAATCTTCAGCTTCAGTCAACACTTTCCCACTTGGATCCTGCATGTATTACCATTACTGATAGCTTCCTTTTCATTGTTTAAATAGCAAGTATGTTAAAGAGGTTGAAGTAATGTAATGAAAACTGTACAAACTCCTCCTTATTGAAGACCCTTAAATGTCCTGTAACATTTTATCCTCCAAAGCAATCACCAAGAATCTAAAAATCTCTCTTCATTCCTATGTTATCTTGTTACAATTAGACATTTCCATTAGCTGTGAGGAAATGAACAAGTGTGGGGAAGTGGACATCCATGGGAAAACAATGGGAAAGCACACATACATACAGCGTCCAATAGTTTCACACAGAGTGCAGTTTTACTTAAGGTGGGCTGACGGGGAAATGCAAGGCAGGAGAAACAGCTGAATGTGTTTTTTGGAGAGTTTGGTGGGAAGAGTACAGGATTAGCTGAGGTTGAAAAATACACAATGAGCTGAACAAAAGGCAGGGATCTGCAGATAGTTTGATCTGTCTAAAGAAAACTCAACTTTTGGAGGTGGCGGGCTCTGCAGCGTTCATGGGCCCACCTTAAGAAGAAAAAAAAGCTAATTGTTAGTGGAGGAAAAAGAGAAGAAGTGAAAAAAAGAGAAGTGAGCTGGATTTGTTTTCCAAACGCAGTCACATTCTTGGCAGTGCCTTAGCTTGTCCTTGCCAAAAGAGGGTAGGAAGAGGAGGGATGAGAGAGGTAGAGAGAGGAGAAAGTGGAGAGAGAAAGAGCAGATTGTTTTTCTTTTCCTCCCCTTTAAGCTCACTGCCATGTACATCAAACATTAATATGTTAACATTATCTATAGATGTACTTTAATCTTTGGCCTTGGCTCCCATCATCTATAAGCAGACACATGTGGGTTTGTTACACAAACCTGTCACAGAATGTCCATAGGTATTATTCCCACTCCCTTCAGCCCAGTTTGTCTGTCTTTCTTTATATAAGCGTTTAAAAATAATCCAGCATACTTGGTCTGTATCACCGTTAATGCTCATGAAAATTGCTGTTATTGTCTGCATTAAGTTATCGCCTTTAAATTGTTTTAAGAATCCATAAATAAAAAACTTGCATACTGTAGAACATAACCATCTAATGAATCTGTGTTTTATTGTACTGACCTCAGATGCATTTTATTTTTGCATTTTAATACAAAAAAATAATATAAGTATTGTCTAGTACCAAAATGATTTGTTTAATAATTGTTTAGTCAACTGACAGAAAATTAACAGACAGCAATTTTGATAACTGATTAATGGTTTCAGTACCAAACATTTGCTGGTTTCAGTTTCTCAAATGTGAAAATGTTCTGCTTTATATCATTGTAAAGTGAATATATTTGGGTTTTGAACGGTTGGTCAAAACAAGCAATTTGAAGAACTGGGAACTTGTGATGGGCATTTTTCACCACTTTCTTTCAAGACTAAATGATTAATCTAATAACTGAAAAATGTATTTAAAATAGACAACTGACAATGAATATAATCATTAGTTGCAACATTTTTATTTCTATTCTGTATGCAACCTTAAAGGATGCACAAAGGAAGATTAAATCGAGGCAAAACAGAAAAGACACAAATGGAGCGCACAAAACATCTGTTGTATTTATATAAACCTGTCGTGATGTTTCTCGTTAACATTTACATGTTCTCTGTTGTAATAGGACAATAAAACGTTAAGAATGAGCGACTTTGTAATGCTGGGGGGGGGGGAGAAGGAGAGGCTGAGTTAGCTGTGCCCTGCAAGCATGCAGATGTTATGTAAAAATATATGTCTTCGACTGCTCATCAGCCCCAGTGCCAGGCGCCAGCCAGCTCTGCCTAGCTGTGCCACTGGCCTTCCCCTTAACCAACTACTGATGATGACAGTTGAGGTGCCACTGAGCAAGACAGCTGAGGCCTAACTCTGCTCAGTGGCTGGAGTCAGAAGACTGTGGTGTTACTGGGTAACTATTGGGTGTGAATGTCATTCAGACAGCCTCTTCTGGGTAAACAAAGGTTTAAAAAAAGAGTTCCAGTCTGCTTGTTTGTATGTGGACCAGGCCAGCTCATCTTTACATATCCAACTGGCTTTCTTCAGACTCTTCTGTACTTACCTTCCTATTTCAAAATCTTCATTTCTGTCTGCCTCTGGGACTTTGTTGCAATCATGGATGGATTATGAGACAATGGGCCCCTGGGCACAGATATGTAAAAGGCCCCCCACCCCTCCTACATAGGAGTAAGACGCCCACAAAACAGACACAAAACGCATTGTTTGTAGTCGGTTTGTGTCTCTTTGTGGCCATTTTGTCATTTTGCATCTCTTTGTAGTTGTTTTCCATCTCTCTTTGTGGTCAGTTTGTGTCTCTTTGTAGTCATTTTGAATCTCTTTTTGTCGTCATAGGCTATTTGCCCCGGGAGGCCCACTCAGTAATCCATCCGTAGTTGCAGTGTGGATATAGCACTAGCAATTTTGGCAGAGTTTATAAGAGCCGAAGAGCGGGGGCGTCCCAGTAGCTCACCTGTACAACATGTACCAAGGCTGAGTCCTTACCGCTGCGGCCCGGGTTCGATTCCAGCCCGGGGCCCTGTTTTGCATGTCACGCCCCCTCTCTCTCCTCCCTTTCCTGTCTCTCTTCAGCTGTTCCTATCCAATAAAGGCAAAAACCCAGAAAAAAAAATCTTTAAAAAAAGAGCCAAAGAGCAAGGTTAAGACAGCTGGAGAAGTGGTGACGTACAATTTGTAGAAAAAGAGCAAAAACAGGGTTGAAAGAAAGATAAAGGAGACGAGGAAAGAAAATTGGTGAAAGAGACAGATAAGGCCGAGTGACTGTTGGCAAAAGAGAAAGAATAGGATAAACAAAACATTTGTTTTGCAGTATTGCAGAATCATGTGACCCTGTCTAACCAGTATGTCCTATGTGTCCTTGGCTGGTATCTATATGCACACCCAAACACACATACCATACATACAAACAGAATAAGTAACATTCTGTTACCAGCAGAGTCACAGTAGGACACCCTGTTCCCATTTTCAGCAAGGCAACACTGAGGGATTTATTGTGTGTACTATCTAAAGGCTTTGATACACACAGTGAGATGGGGGCTCTTTGGAAAAAAAATGTGTTGTAGTAACAAACACCCTGCTCTTACATACAAAGCAAAAGAATGTGTCAAAATTTAAAGGAACTATTGTTCGACATCTAAATTGGGATACATGAGACCAACTGAGTGCTGCTGACCATAGTTTGAAAGCACAGTGTCGAAGTGTGTCAAAGTTCAAACTGTCTGAAACCAGAGATTCGTGTCTTGGCATTTTTCTTGAGCAGTTTCCTGCGACAGGCGTAGCGCACTGCTGAGTCAGGTGTTATTGCTCCCACCATAATAAATAAATGGAAGTATGCAGTTTGTGAGTAGTTTGTATTTTTGTCCTTTACCTCACGAGCATGAAACCCCAAATCATCACTTGTGTATACACATGTAACATGAACATTAACATTTTTGCATATGCAGACGTCTCAAAGCCACAGGGTCACATTTAGAAAAAATGGCTGTACATGTATCATTTAGTCACTTTCCTGTGACCTGTTAGCACCTATTAATAATCCCCTGACAGTAATTAGCCTGCCGAGGGAGCGAGCAGAGACATAGCATGAAACATGATCTCTTTGCCTTTGACTTCTTGCGACCCAGGGGTACTAACACCCACCTCCCCCCTTTCCACCTCCATTTCTTCCATGATCAGACTGCATGCACCACATCAAGCACTTGGCCTGGCTCCTGTTCCATTACTTAACCACTAATTGCTCAGGCCACCCTTGGGAGTCGGGAGCACTGACCCCACGACTGCTGTCATGGTGTGAATTCTAACACGGGTTCTCATCAGGAGCTTAAGGGCTGAACTTTGCTCACCGCAGCCGAGCATGTATTCACCATCATCTTCTGCTGCACCAACACTGAGGTTGCATTACAAGATCCTGTTAAAATTCAACCTTCTAAATTCATGTTTCTCTCTTTTACCGAACTAAGACCAGCATAATTGCCTTGTTAACTTATTGTAAAACACACTTCATTAAAACTCGACAGAAACAATAAAACTCACCAAAACCATCTTGGTTAGTCTTTCCACTGTTCCAACAATCACCAACTCTGGTTTGGTCGAAATAAATCCTTAATTCACCGAGTTAGATATGAAAATATTCTGGCTCCCTGCTGCCTCTCTGATGCCCAACCTTTCGCTTGACACCTCTCCTGCCCCCGCCTGAACCTGCCGTGTCTTTGTCAGAGTCCTGGCCGGAGCTGCTGTAAATCACCTCGGTACTGTGTTCCCTGTCGTCTAGCTGGCCCCTGTCGGTCTCAGAGGCTGGGTTCGATACCGGTCCGGCTGGGCCCATTCTTTAAATGAAAAGAAGTGAACATTTTTAACATGAAAGGCTGTTTCAGTGTAATAAGAAATTAACACATCTGAGCTGATCTGCTGCAAGGGCCTTGCTCAAGGGCACCTTAGTGGTGGGAATGGGGCAAGTGCTGTTTCCTTAGTCAGATTTATGTTGCTGCTCTGGGAATCGAACGGCAACCTTGCAATCAGCTAACGCAGCATCTCAAAATGGAATGATAGCATAAAAACTGAAATAATGATTCCAATAAGTTGACTTGTGTGTATCCCATGTAAATTTGTGTGTGTGTGTGTGTGTATTTGATGGGTGTGTATATATGTGCATAATGTGTGTATAGGAGTAGGGACTTATGGTGTTTTTAGACTTGGCCCAAATACTTAAGTCCAGAACTTGGTTTGGTTCTTTTGAAGGGGGAAGTCATGGTTGCAGGGTGGTTTTTAAACACAACGGTCCTTCCATACCTTCGATCAGTTATGCAGCACGCATCCAAGGCTACAAATATGCCAACTACGTCACATCCTTGAAACAAGCACTTATTTGTAAACAAAATAACTTTTAATGCAGTTACTGTGGTCCTTCTACCAAACAAAACGCAATGAAAACCTGCCCTACATAGGTGCTGGCCCTTCCCCATACTCTTTCTGCTAATGGTATCAGTACTACAGCTCACATACTCAGCTCAGTATCATGAGCTCAGTTCGTAAATATTTTTTCAATGCCCCATTTCTTTAATAATATTTTCAATTGATTTTTCTATATCAAAACACAACCCAAACATCCCTGAACTTAATGATTTCTTCCTGGTATAGAACTACATTTCAAACTGGGCTGCTTTACACTGAAGAATTCATCTGCCTCTTTTTTCTCCCTCTTTCTGAAGAACAGAGGGACATCGATCTCTTTGGCCTGGAACAGAGGAGAACGAGAGCATGTCATGTTTAATTAATTCTGAGCTTCTCCAGGCATCAACATGCATTCACTAGTTATTCTTTTGATGCATTTTAAAGGCTGTATTTCAGAGCATGCAATTAAAGGTGAACCCTGCTTGAGGGAAAATGCCAGTTTTTGCAGGCCCAATTAAAATTTGGAAGCTGTCTTGTAAGGGAAGAGAATCAAGGTGCATGTGGCTGAGCCATGTGAGTTGAAGTGTGTGTGTGTGTGTGTGTGTGTGTGTGTGTGTGTGTGTGTGTGTGTGTGTTCGTGTGCGTGCTACAAAGGAGATATTATTGTAAAGAACCTGAGAACTTACGTGTTGGAATTTATTTTCACAGAACATGTCCTACTTTTCAAGTCAATATTTGATTGCAAACCACTAATTTGATTTATGCTCAGTGATTGCAACAACTGAATGTGTCATTGCAATTTTTCAGATGTTGTGAATATATGCACTACTATAAATGTTATAGACCATTTGCAGCAAATTCTAAAGCCCTCTGTGTCTGTACCCCTATATGTGTGTTTGTTCAAGTTGATATAAGCTGAAAGCAAATCCTACAAGTTCTGTATGACAGTATGACATTTAATAGTCTCTATCTATATGCACATATAGATAGACTCAACTACAGTATGTTTATGTGGGTGATACCTTAGCTATGGGGACTGGTGCAGTTATAGGCTTACTCCACACAGAATCCCCTTGTTGCATCAAAATATGGCTAAATAAATTCTGGTTGGCGCTGTTGCCATACATGGAGCTTCAAAGCTCCTCCAGAATTAGCCGATTTATTGGCAAAACAATTAGTGTTTGTTAGATACAGATGGAGAAGCGGATTTTACTGCAGGAGGGTGTGACATGTTTCAGTGACAACAACAGTAGAGAGATGGCAGGAAGTGAGAGGACAGAGAGATGGGCAACGACATCCAACAAAAGTCCATGGCCGGACGCAAAACCGTGGACGTTGCGGTTCATGTTCAGCACCTTAACTCCTCGGCCAACAGGACATCTCCTTTTTTGCGTTGTTGACCACAGCTGCTGTTTTCTGCCAATGAGGAAACCGAAAACTTTTTAGAGCCACCTTTTGAAGCGTAACGTAGGCTAGTATTAGATTTTTGATTTTTGTGGGCTTCACGGTGGCCGAGTGGTTTAAGGCCCATGCCGTGTAACTGCATGCGGGGATGTCCTGGGATAGACCCTTTCCACGGCAGACATTTTGACTTGTCAAAGCAGAAAAAAGCACAGGTGTAAATATTAACATTAACAATGATTCCAGTGTCCCAGTGGATGCCCTGGAACTGGCTCACCTAAATGGAATTCAGCCATTATTGCATTTTCCATCTGTGCTTTTCCTGCTTTGACAAGTCAAAACGTCTGCCATGAAAAGGGTCATTTGAATCCAGCCGGGGACCTTTGGTGCATGTTCCACTTTGTACTTTACACTTTGTACTTAAGTATTTTATACTTATATCCACTTTGTACTTAATTTATCTTACCTGTATTATAGTGTATTATATTCTGATTTGCTTAGAACCTCTATCCCTGTGTGCACTGATGTGATAGTGATCTGCTGTAACAAAAGCGTTTCCCCTTCAGGGATCAATAAAGTATTTCTGATTCTGATTCCGATGTGATCCCTCTGTGTCCCACATTTCCTGTCTGCTCCTCTACCATCTTCTATCAAATAAAAAAAATTATCTTAAAATAAAATTGATTTTGGGTGGAATATCTTTGCTGCCATTGGAAGGTCACACAAGAACACATGATTTGTTTCCTGATACAATCTCAGCATGAGACACACAATCAGCTGGATATTCGCATTTTATTGCTCATTGATGTGCACAGACCATAAATGGCTGCATAATAAATCTGTAACTGATACTGTACGTGTACAATCCCAGATATTTATCTACATATGTGCGTTGATGCTCAAAACCAGGCTGAATGCCCTAAATCTGCCTTTTGACACACCCTGTTCTCTTCCTTTTATTCATCTTCAAGCTCTGATAAGTGGGTTTATTTTGTCTTCATTCCAACAGTGACCTAAATCAAGTCTTTTTTTTTACCTTTCATCAACTTTACCTCTATGCCCTCCTCCACAAAGTACTGTATATATGATCTCAATCTCACTTTATCTCACTTTCTTTCTTTCCGTCTTTCTTTCTTTCTCACTTTCTCTCCTCAGTGCAAGTGTGCTATGTACTCTTTTATGGCCTAGGCGACTTGACAAACTGTATTTTCATGCCCTGACCTTGGATATAGAGGATATTAATATGAGTATAACATCTTGGGTGGGAGCCAGGGCGAATCAGTACATACAAGGACACACTAGTTGAGAGGAAAACTACATGGCCTGCAGAGAGGGGGAGAGTTTTCTTCAAAAGATTTATCAGACTACTTTTGATCTTTTTCTGGAAATACTTTAATGCAGTGTTATGTGTTTAATGAGTGTGTTATGAGTTTTGAAAGACCCATGAAAAAGAGACAGCTAACACTAGCTAGACGAACACAACACTGAGTGAGTGAAAAGTAATGTCTAGTGGGAATCACTGCTGATGTTAGCAAGCTAGGCTAACTAGCTTCCTCTTTTGGAAACTTGCTAGCTTCCACTTAATGAGTGGAATACCAACTTTCCACCTAGTCTGGTCCTCCTAAATGTTGAATGCTGGTTATACAGGTTAAACTGGGCTATGACACACTTCAGTCAGTAGCGCACCACAGAAGTTGACAGCTCAAAGGTCAGTGAACGGCACCCTTGGGAAACAATCCACCCGGAGGCTTGATGCTTAGATGCTGTTTCCACAAATATGTACATAAACTGTTTTATCCTCTTTTAAAAATGGATAAATGTGCACAATAGCTGCAGTATCGTATATAGTATATAG
>NC_058061.1:7789283-7796783 GCF_020085105.1 Siniperca chuatsi
CACTGGGGCGACAAAGCGTTAGTATGGATGCCAGACGTGTGAAACGGTTTAAATCAGAATCAAGTAGATTTTCACATACAAGGAATTTGCCTTACTACTTAGGTGCATAACGATAAACATAGTAAGACAAAGAAACAAGTGCTGCAAAAGCCAAGAGTCATAAATAGAAAATAGAAACATATACAGTAATATATAAAATATGAAAAATATGTTTTTAAAATGAAAAAAGCTGCACAGTGTTTGAATCAAAGAGGATGGAATGTGCAAAAGTTCACAGTATAAAGAATATGTGCAATGTACAGTGATGATAATCCATAACATGTACGTTAATGTAAAACTTTTTCCTCCTCAGTTACAGAATTATTGAATGCATCCGAACAGGAGTGCAGAGTTCTGTTAGCTTCTTTTTTTGACAAGAGGCTGGTTTTCAGTTTGCACTCAGTGGCAGTGACGATTACCACAAGCCAAAACCAAGAAGCAGATCTGTCAGTTTTTTAACAAGCTTTTGTTTTCCAGCCATGTCTTTTGCTCTGTACATTTGTCATGAACATGAACTGCATCATATTTACACCAACATTGAGTTTGGTTGTCCTTCCTCTGACAGAAATGTTTTGTATTTCCTTCACCGTGTCTCCTCTCATTTTTAGTCAAGGTGATGCCGTTTGCTAACCTGATGGGCCTGCTCGCCTCTGGCACAGACTCGACCTCGGTGCTGCGCTGCATCCAACAGGTGGCGCTGCTGGTTCAGGGGAACTGGGTTGTCAAGAGGTGAGACCAAACAGCTTCAATGCAGATGAAACTTAAAGGGAAGCAAATGTCACAAAAAGTTTGACACAGATTAAAGCTAGGGTAGGAGAAACTAGCAAGAGACAGCTAGATTTTAAAAGAATCCAACTGAAAAAATCCCACCCCCTCCATTCAGGACTCCCTCCAAAGCCACTCCCCCAAAACACATGTGCAATGAGTGCACGGGCAGAGTGCACGCAGGTAGGCAGGTAGTTAGACAGGCAGGTAGGCAATAATTTCATGATTGGCTGAGCTTATTACAGGCCTACGACAGATATTTTGTTTTTTTTTATTTCAGAGCATATGATTTATTGATTGCTGTTGTGATGTAAAGACCTTTTTAAAGGTGTTTTTTAAAAGATTACATTTAACACAACCCACAAGAGAGCTCTGCTTCCTACAATGAGAGGGCCTGTGTGTTCTTCATCATTTAATATTTTTCACAAAAAAATCACCGCAGCTGAGTGATGTTTCCGTGTGTTTTTTTTCCACAGTGATGTTCTGTATCCTAAAAACACCTGCAGTCCTCACAGTGGAGTCCCTGCTGAAGTGCTCTGTCGTGGCAGGGACTTTGTGGTGAGCTACAGCTTTTTCCCTTCATTGAATTACCCAAAATTAAACTAATAACAGTGTAGTTCCTGATAATGTGGTCAACACAAAGTGATCGATTTAAAGTGATCGTGACTCAGTTGTTTTCCTTTTGTAGATGTGGAGGTTCACTCTGGAGCGCTCTGTGATGAGAAAGGAGATTGCATCCATCATCAAAGTAAGGATCACAACACCACAATCCCAAAATGACTGATTGTTCCTGCTTGGTAATGACAACTGAAGATGGCCCAACAGATTGCATCTCCTGAATTGTGCATCTTTGTGCCAGAATAATTGGATAGGTTTTCTTAAAAAAAAAAAAAAGAAAGTGATTTAGTTTGCAACCATTTTGCGTAATTTTACCACCTTGGAAATGTTTGAAAATTGCAAGTTAGCAGCGAAAAACTCTCATATGCAGCCCCAGAGGCTGCTTTCAAAGTAAATTAGTCTCTTGGGTGTTCAACGTATTTGTAAGGAACTACTGGCTGTGAAAACAAAACCCCATTTGGAACAATAAATCTAAATTGTTTGTGGAAGTGTGATATACTTTCTCCTTTTTAATTTCACTTAACAGTTAACAGTTTATTGCAGAAATAGTGCAGGTACTGAATAAAATAGAAGCCTCTTAAAATAATGTGTGGATGAGATGAATTTGCATTAATTGATGTGATTGCAAGACCACATTCTTGTTTACAGCAACAGCCGAAGGAAGTTCTTTGTGCGAGTGCTACATAAACAAACTCCTTCACCTGGGACATGCTCAGTGCCACCACAGTCTTTCATGGTTGTTTAGGTGCTGAGCAGCATCATTGGAGCAGAAGTGTCTTTAAATGCTTGCTCTAGCTTGCTTCTGTCACCTTGAGGCTACAGTTGATTTGTTCATTCAGGTAAAAAGAACTAACAAGTTCTTCCTTCTGTCTCTGTCAGCTTCCTCCAGAGGATGTGAAGGAGTTCCTGGAGCATGTGGCAGCTCCTCGAGTCAACCGGGGCTGGGAGTTCCTGTTGCCTACTGATGTAGACTTCATTAAGAAACACTCAGATGTTGCCCACAGGCAACACATGCTGTGGCTTGGCATCCAGAGCAAGTACGAATTTCTTTATTTATTTTTTTTAAACTGAAGAATCTGCACCATCTCACCAGAGTATTCTTGTCAGTCATGGAAGTGCTATTAAATGTTGTTCTTAGAGGGTAGTGGACTGTCTTAACTTACCAACAGTACCAATCTCTTTCCTTTTAAGGTTGGAAAAGGTCTTTAACTTCTCTAAAGAAGACTTCATGCCAAAGAATTCCCCTCAGCCGGGTGAGTAGTAGTGGAGTTGTGTTTGTAACACCCACCTGTTAATACATTGCAAATTAAATATTCAGCAGAAATGATCTTACCTGAGCTTGTGTGTGTGTGTCTTGTTTTTCAGAGCCTGTCCACATCAGTGGGGAGCAGCGTCTGAAGATGGCTCAGGAGCGTGCACAAGAAAACCAGTCGTCCCTACAGAAGGACTTGGACACCAAACGGGCAGGAGTCCAAGTCAAACAGGAACCCGAAGACGAACCTATGGACACCTCCTCTTCCGCTTCCTCCTCCGCCATCCTCAACGGTTCTCTCAATGGTTACCCCGGTGCCACCTCCCCCGGCTTTGATCACACTAATGGCAATGGAGGAAGTCCCGCCAACACGTCATCCCAGGAGCTGCAGGACTTTGTCAGAAAGACTTTCAGGAAGCATTTTGTACTGACGCTGAACGAGTTTAAGAGGCTGTTTAACCTCCACCTGGCTTCCATGCCGGTGGGACGGAGCGTCTTCCACTCCATCTCGGACCACATGCTACAGGACGCCATACTGCTCTGCCAGTGCAAACAAATAATGGTTCCTGTGAGTATTCAGGGAGGATATCACCTTCTACTGTCAAAACTCTGGATTTAACAAGGTTTTGGATGTAAAACTCCAATTTATTCACCCTGGAAGCTCCTATTTTCCTCCCTTCTCTCAGTATTTGCCTCTATCATTTGTGTTGCCTAATCACATTCCTATAAATCGACCTGTGATCCAGTCCAGTGAAATGCATACTCTTGTCCCTGTAAGGCTGTGTTCAGACTGACAGTAGTTTGGCAAAACACTGCAAGGGGCTGCATTGGTGTGGACGTGTTGTAAAATATTTCGGGGAAGTTTGAAGGATTATCAGGCGTCAAAACACTGCACAACAGTAAATATTGCTTTGAGACAAGAACAACAGTTTTTTGCTGCACGGTAAACACTACATAGTCTGTATGGTGTGGATAATATGGATAAAATCTTCTGCTGTGTTTAATTAGAGCCAAAACTATTAGTCAATTAATCGCTAAGTTGATCGATATAAAATTAATCTATTTTGATAATCAATTAATTGTTTGTCATTTTTAAAAAAAGCAAAAATGCCAAAAACTTGCTGGTTCCAGCTTTTCAAATGTGAGGATTTGCCGCTTTTTGGTCATATATGAGAGTAAATTGAATATCTTTGGGGTTTTTTGACCTTCGGCTCTGAGAAATTATAATTATATTATTTTCTGACATTAAGCAAGTGAGAAAATAATTTGCAGATTAATCAATTATGAAAATAATCATTGCAGCCCTGATTACAATATCTGTAATTGTATAATGGGATGGGTGGGTAGGTAGATAGATAGATAGATAGATAGATGTAGCACATTTTCTGGATATCCAACTTTGACATTGTTTGTTTATAGATAAAATAACCAAGGGCTAGATATCTTGGTAGAAACATTATAGAAAAATCTTTACATGTTGACAAATTTGTATCTTCTCACGATATATATTATCAATATATTAATACCCTTGTTGTTTTGGAATAGAGATCGCTGCGTCAGCACCCCTGTTACGTCAATGCAGTTGCAATTAAATCAATAAGAAAGCTGTGGGGGGTTTTTGACACAGTGCTGTTACTGATTTAAACACGGACCTAGTAATACTGATATAATTTCTGTGGACTTGATGCAGAATAATTTGACTCTTGTTCTGCATTGTTGAACTGCAAGATTTCAAACATGTCCCCCAAACATACTTGATTAATTCGATTTCTGTTCAAATCGGCTCAGACCTCAGGAACAAGCAGAACTGAGTGGTCCTCTGTTTCAACTGCACATCAGGTTTTGAAGCGCAGAGATTACTATCCCTTTTGTCTTGGATTAAGAGCTGCTGCTACTCTGGTCTAGTTAAAACTGCCTGTGGGTGCTGAATAAGGGGGTTTTCTCATTGGCAGCCTGAATGCAGCTATCGGTTTTCTCAAACAGAATAACGACATTAACGGCCATTTTGCTTGTTAGCTCTTTGTTGCTTGTCAGTGCACTGAAGCAATGCAAACCTGGTTCTCAGGTTCCACTCAAGTTCCAGCAGCCACCTGACACCTCTGTGTGTTTGTACTGTGTTGGTCTTTCCTCTGTGTTTTGACTAAGGTTGCTTTTGTTGGTTTAATATAAATAGACGTAATCTGTTATTTTTTAAGATGTGTTTTACTTGGTGTGGTGTTTGCTCATAGGGCAGGGAGTGGCGTGGTCTGTGCCACATGCTCTTGTTTCATTAAGCAGCCAGGTCTCCTGCCAGGACCAGCCCTGTCCTGGCTTAAGTCTTACCGAATTTATATCCTTGACTTGAGAGGATTTTAAGTGCCGCGGGGGTGGGAATGGCCAGACGCCATCTTTGTTATGCAATAGATTATTAGCCTCAAAGTAAAGCTCATTACTGCTCAGGATGGGACAAAGCTAGTTTGTTGTTTACAAACGCAGGCAGATCTGGAATCAGGTGACTCGCCTTCTACGTCACCGTAAACATTATTGTTCAGGTCTCTGACAGTTCATAGATCAGTTCTGAGTTAGTGGCATGTGTCTGGAGGGTAATCCTGGTTTGCAGCGCTCAGCGTTGGTCCTTCTGGTCACAGCAGTGCTTCTTGTTTTTGGCATTTGGGCAAGAGATCAAATTAAGTGTCTGAGAGAAAGGAAAGCAATTTGACATTGCTGTTATTATTGCAAAAAATGACGCTTGCACTCTTGAATCAAGGTTTTGATGAACATGCATGTTTTATTATGTTATAAACACACTTATGCCAGTCCAAACACAATCTCTTAGTTTCTGATTGATGAGAATCTTTACTTAAGTGTTTTAAGTTTTGCTTTGTAGAGAGAGAGAGAGAGAGAGAACACAGCATGGCTTAGCTTACTTCCCTGCACAGACTAGGAGCAGGTTCAGACATTTGAAGTGGTAACCTCCTGGTCAAATGCTTTTCTAACATTGCTGTTTCCTTCTACCTTTAGTTTCCTGCTCAGAGCACAGCAGCCCCTGATGAACAGAAGGTGTTTGGTTTATGGGAGACTGGAGAGGAATTCGACAAGGTAAACACTCACTGTAAAGCTCTACAGTATACTTTTTGAATAGGTTTATAGTCTCACAACATCCTTCTTGTCTCACTCTACATGCAGACTTTTGTAGAAACACACCACAAACCACAAGTCAAAGTCTTCAGCAATAACTGAATTTCAGAAACCACACGCAGTGTGGGCCATGATTGGCCAATTGCAACATTATTGCAAAGCAACACAGATGAGAAAAGTAGGCCACAACCAAAGTTAAAGTAGCAAAGCTGCATGACAATTGTGTTTTTGTGCTCTTGTTGGTTGATGCTTTGTGGTATTTTAGCTACAGATGTCTGCACTAGACTTCCTTTGTTAAGTTCCCCAACGTGAAGATCACTTTAGACAGAACATGTGACTGTGTGGTCTTTCCTCCGAGTTGCTTGTTTCTGGAATAATACGACATTTTGGGAAATATGCGTATTCGCTTTCTTGCGGAGAGTTGGATGAGAAGATGGAGCTGCAGGCGGACTGGAAACGGGTAAACAGCTAACCTGGCTCCGTCCAAAAGCAACAAATACTGCCTACCAGCACTTGTAAAGCTACTAATTTACACTTTAAATCTTGTTTGTTTAATCCGAGCAACGTGGATTTATGTGCTGGACTATTTCTTGGCTGGACTTCCAAGAGTTATAAAAACAGTTTGGTGTTTGTACCGATTAAACAAACAAGATACACTGGTTAATTAGTGAGATTTAGAGGTCCTGGTGGGCAGATTTTGTTATCTTTGGACAGAGCCAGGCTAGCTGTTTCTCCCTGTTTCCAGTCTTTGTGCTATGCTAAGCTAACTTGCTGCTGGCTCTAGCTTCAAATTTAACGAACACAGGAGAATTGTATCAATCTTCTCGTCTAACTCTGTGAAAAAGCCGAATGTCAAACTATTCCTTTAAATTCTTTCATTTTGATGTTTGTGTTTTTCCTCTTGCAGCACCGTCGGCTGCTGTTTGACTTGTTCACGAAGAACTACAGGATCAGGAGGAACATGATACAAGCCAGACTGATGCAGGAGTTTGGAGACGCCTCCAAGGCGGACATTGACCGGCTGCTCACTGTGAGACGGGTGATGGGACAGAACATGTACCTCTTTTTTTAAGGAGCTTTTTTTCTCTGATCTAACCTGTCGTCTGTTGTTCCAGGAGTGCTGCAGCAGCCACGCAGGGATGTGGTACCTCAAGGGAACGATACAGTCCTGACACTGAGAGCCTGCCCCCTGCGATCACCGTCAGCCAATCAAATCCTCTCCCCAGGTGTCCAGTGGGAGGGTAGTCAGACAGATGAGAGCCAATCACAGCTCGCCCAGCTCTGAGGGCGGGCGATTGGAGAATAACGATGTCAGCCGTCTGCTCTGTTCAGAACATGAAGCTTTTCTCGTTTCAACTGAAGCATTTCCGACATTAACATGAGCACTCGGATGCAGCGCCGAGGATAGAACTCCTCACACACTCACACTAAGAGCTGGAGTGTCTGAGGGGAAAAATATCGATTATAAAAAGATGAAGAAATAGCAAGATATAAATCTATATGGTTTTCAGTAGATTTTTGGATTTATGACCTCATGTTTGATTATTTTTGAATTAAGCCTTTACCAGATCAGGATAGTGTTTACTGTTGAAAGCAGCCTTTGCTCAAAGTGCTTTCGTTTTACTCCTGATTTGTAAATTTTGCCAGAAAAAACATGTTTTACTTCATCGTATCATCAACAAAGCAAACATTGTTTAAGGCCTTGTGGG